>NC_045959.1:114444762-114473357 GCF_010909765.2 Amblyraja radiata | reverse complement strand
TAAAGGAGCAAATTAATAATATTAATATAATATCAAGGGGGGTAATTATCGTGAGTGCGGGGGGGGGGGATAGTTAGTGTGTGTGCCGCCTCCCCCCACCCCCCCCCCCCACAACCGCACGTTGGGGGAACAGACCCAACGGGTCTGCACTTGGTCTAGTATATAACTAAAAATCTTCATCTTGTTTGTGCCCACGATGTGTCTCTGTCTGTGTCAATCTGCTTAATTCCTATCTTCTTCCCAACGCTAGGCCACAGCCTTCCCATTTTCACACATCCTACTCACATTTTCCCCATGGTGGTGATAAACACCTACCCGTCGCATGACCACCTATATTTCCGAAGTTATCGATGATTCAAGCTTAACAAAAAGGAAAAAAACGCTGCACACACACAGCCACAGTGACATCACAATGACATCACAATGGGGTGTCACAAAGCAACTCACAGTGCACCAAGCACAATGGGCTCTCAAGCTGCCGAGTACCACAATGACATCACAATGGGACGTTGCCAATGGTAACGGCAGCATGAGGTTGCAGCCCCTGTACCAATATCTGAAGGGACTGCTCCTCAAGCTCTGATTGCAGTTTGGTCCCATGATCTCCTGCCGTTTGGACACAAGGCAGGGAGTGGGGAGGGCCGATCGGGGGGGGGGGGGGGGGGGAGGATGTCCCTGTCGGTTTGCTCCTGGGCCCGGCCGAGATGGCCATTCGCGGGTCCAGGAAGCAGGCGGTCGATGGTCACATCAGAGTCGGCTGCCTGCCCCATTTAGAATGGAGCCGAGGAAACACTTTTTCTCACAGAGAGTGGTGAGTCTGTGGAATTCTCTGCCTCAGAGGGAGGTGGAGGCCGGTTCTCTGGATACTTTCAAGAGAGAGCTAGATAGGGCTCTTAAAGATAGCGGAGTCAGGGGATATGGGGAGAAGGCAGGACCGGGGTACTGATTGGGGATGATCAGCCATGATCACATTGAATGGCGGTGCTGGCTCGAAGGGCCAAATGGCCTACTCCTGCACCTATTGTCTATTGTCTATTGTCCAGCAAATTATTGGTGCCTGTTATTCTTCCCACTTACAATTACATATCATACCAGAAGATGGCAGAGTAATCAGATGCTGCAACGTTAGACTTTGGAGATGCAGTGCGGATACAGGCCCTTCGGCCCACCGAATCCGCACTGACCAGCGATCTCCCCGTATACTAGCAACATCCTACACACTAGGGATGTATCCTATGCACTAGGGATAATTTACAACCTACAATTTTTACCCGAGCCAATTAACCTACAAACCTGCACGTCTTTGGAGTGTGGGAGGAAACTGGAGCACCCAGAGAAAACCCTCGCAGGGCACGGGGAGGACGTACAAACTCAGTAAAGACAGCACCCATAGTCAGGATCGAACCCGGGTCAATCGACAATAGACAATAGACAATAGGTGCAGGAGTAGGCCATTCTGCCCTTCCAGCCAGCACCGCCATTCAATGTGATCATGGCTGATCATCCACAATCAGTACCCCGTTCCTGTCTTCACCCCATATCCCCTGACTCCGCTATTTTTAAGAGAATAGGGGCCTTTCTTTAATTCTGCTCCTTTCACTTAGGAACTTCAATTTTTATTATAGAAGTCTCATCTTGACCATTTCCTGTCTACATTGTTAATTGATTTTAGAAAAAACACGACCCTATATCGCTATGATTTTTTGGCCATGATTTTGGCCATGATTTTTTGGCTCAGTCTTTGCCGCAGCAGCCCCAAGGATTTTTCCCATCGCTGAAAAATAAAAAAATTATGAATGTTTAAAAAATCTTGAGATCAGCTGATTGGCCTGTCAATCACCATGATGAATGTAACGCCCCTTCAGGGGGGGGTGGGGGGTGGGGCAGGAGTATAAAGTATGAAATGAGTTGTATAAAGTATAAAGTATGAAATGAGTTGTTTGGCCTGCCCTGTGCTTGAAACTGAAATGGAAATGGAAATGAAATAAAATGAAATGAGTTGTTTGGCCTGTCCTGTGCTTGAAATGGAACTGAAATGAGATGAAATGAATTGTTTGGCCTGCCTGAACCCACTAATTTCGGCCCACTAGGCCCTTATTAGCCGAGAAACCAGTGCCTTTTGCCCAAAATGCTCGTGCCCCAGGAAGATAATTTTTGCCCAAAAGGCTCGTGCTAGGCCAGGAAAAGTCCAGAAAAAGTGCCTTTAACTGAGATTTCACTCAGATTATTTTTAAGAGTACCATTGGCCCATCAGGCCTGTACTAGCCTAGGAGGAGTCCCTTTGGCCCATCAGTAAGTATTCCCCCTGCAAGAATTAAACCTCACCCCAGTATTTTCTCCCTCCCTTCATTGGCTCCCTGTGAGATCCAGGCCAGGATAGTCTTTCTTCCTTCATTGCTGTGATCTGCAGAAAAAGATGAAAACTTTCTAAAATTGATTCCCCACCCTCTCCCCCTTCTCTCTCACAGAGTCTCTCACCTGTTTTGGGCAGAATTTCTGGCAGTTTATGAGCTGGCCTGAGTGACTGAGCTGCCAGCCCACCAGGCCTGAGTGACTGAGCTGCCAGCACACCAATCCATTTGGCCCACATTGTCCATACTAGCCCGCTGGAAAATAGAAACTAGTCCCTTCGGGCCACAACACCCATACTAGCGCTCCAGGGGTGGTGGTGGAGGCATTTTAGAGACATTTGGATAGGCAAGTAGATATGCAGGGAATGGAGGGACAAAGATTATTTGCAGGCATGGAAGATCACTTTAACTTGATGTCATGTTCGGCATGGGCATTGTGGGCTGAAGGGCCTGTACTGTGCCGCACTGTTCACTGTGAAGGATGTGCTGGCTCTGGGGAGGGTCCAGAGGAGGGTTTACAAGAACGATCCCGGAATGAGTGGGTTAACCTACGATGATCGATCGACGGCACTGGGCCTGTACTCGCTGGAGTTTAGAAGAATGAGGGGGGGACCTCATTGAAATGGACAGAATAGTGAATTCCTGGATAGAGTGGATGTGGAGAGGATGTTTCCACTAGTGGGAGAGTCTAGGACTAGAGGTCGTAGTCTCAGAATTAAAGGACGAAGAATTTCGGAAGGAGATGAGGAGGAATTTCTTTAGTCAGAGGGTGGTGAATCTGTGGAATCCTTTGCCACAGTAGGCTGTGGAGGCCAAGTCAGTGGATATTTTTAAGAGAGAGACAGATGGATCCTTGATTAGTGCGGGTGTCAGGGGTTATGAGGAGAAGTCAGGAGAATGTGGTTAGGAGGGAGAGATAGATCAGCCATGATCGAATTGCAGAGTAGACTTGATGGACCGAATGGCCTAATTCTACACATATTCCGTATTCCCTAATGACTTTATGACTATGCATTATGATATAAATGTTAAATCTGCAATTAAAAAATCTGCTGTAAAAATAAGGTCTTTTTGACCTCAGATGCCTTTGGTTCCAGTCTATAATGTCCCCCCCCCCCCCCCCCCCCCCCCAACACACAACTATGATGCATAATGAGTCTGACTTGGGAACAATTAGACTACAACCAGCACGTCTTTGGGAAGAGGAAGGGAGCCGGAGCACCGGGAGAAAACCAACGCGGTCACAGGGAGAAGGTGCAAACTCCGTACAGACAGCACCCGTAGTCAGGATCGAACCCGGCTCTCTGGCGCTGTGAGGCAGCGACTCTGCCAGCTGCGCCACTGTGCCACCCATTTGATTGGATAGCATTAAGGCAAAAGCTTTTCACTGTACTTCGGTACACATGATATTAATACAGCCAAACTTAAACCTAGAAAGCCCTATAGTTCAGGGCAATTGGGGGCAACTACACTCAACTACCCACGGTGGTGCAGCGGTAGAGTTGCTGCCTCACAGCGCTGGAGACCCGGGTTCGATCCCGACTACGGGCGCTGTCTGTACGGAGTTTGTACGTTCTCCCCGTGACCTGCGTGGGTTTTCTCCATGGGCTCCGGTTTCCTCCACTCCAAAGACGTGCATGTTTGGGAGCTAATTGTCTTTGTTAAGATGTAACATTTCCCCTAGTTTAGTTTAGTTTAGTTTAGTTTAGTTTAGAGATACAGCGTGGAAACAGGCCCTTCGGCCCATCGAGTCCATGCCGACCATCAATCACCCATTCGCACCAGTATCGCCATCCCACTTTCTCATCCACTCCCTGCACTCCAGGGACAATTTACAGAGGGCCGATTAACCTACAAACCCGCACCCACCCACACTGGGAGAACGTGCAAACTCCACAAAGACAGCACCCGAGGTCAGGATCGAACTCGGGTCTCTGGCGCAGTGAGGCAGCGGCTCCACCAGCTTCGCCACCGTGCTGCCCATTTGATCGATTAGCACAGATAGCATTGGTCGGCGCAGACTCGATGGGCCGAAGGGCTTGTTTCCACACTGTATCTCTAAAGTCGAAAGTTGTTTTTAACAGGAGGTATAACAGCCCAGCTGTGAGGAGCATGTTAGAGTTTGCATGTAAAGAATGAATTTCATGAGGTGCCTCTTGGAAAAACACCTGCTTTTACTTTTAGAAAGTTGTTTGAAGTCTGTGCAAGAAATAATCATGAGAGATGTTTCCAGAGTAAAAGCCAGGGGTTTAAGTTTAAATTAGATTAGAGCCACGGCATGGAAACAAGCCCTTCAGCCCATTGAGTCCGCGGACCAACGTACACTAGTTCGATCCTACACACACCAGGGACAATTTACAGAAGCCAATTAACCTGGAAATCTGCACGTCTTTGGACTGCGGGAGGAAACCGGAGAAAACCCACGCAGGTCACGGAGAGAAGGTACAAACTCCGTACAGACAGCCCCCGTTGTCAGGATCGAACCCTAGTCACCGGCGCTGTGAGGCAGCAACTCTACCGCTGGGCCAACGTGATTTAACATCAGACTTTTCAGAGGGAAAAAAAGGCCCAAAGTGTTGGAGTAACTCTGCGAGTCAGACAGCAACTCTGATTTAGATTAGATTAGATTAGATTCCTTTATTGTCATTCAGACCTTTCGGTCTGAACGGAATTTTGTTGCCTGCAGTCATACATATAATAATAAATAACAAAAACACACAATAAACACAAATTAACATCCACCACAGTGAGTTCACCAGGCACCTCCTCACTGTGATGGAGGCAAAAGTCTTAAAGTCTCTGTCTCTTCCCTCCTTGTTCTCCCTCTGCGCTGAGGCGATCCAGGCTTCCGTTGTTGTGACCCCGCCGGATGATGGTAAGTAAGTCCCGCGGCTCAACCGTGCTCCGTGAACCGGCCTGTTCAAGCTCCGCTGCCCGGGGTGGTCGAAGCTGCCGCAGATGCCGCCCTCCAGTCCAGTGGACACAGCTGTAGTTGCGGGAGCTCCGGAAAAACAGGTCACCAACCTGTGACCTGCGAGCTCCCGACGATGTCGTCCACTGGGCCCGCGGCCGAGCCCCGAATTCAGGTCGCCGCCGCCGGAACGCCGGAACGCCGCCGCAGTCCCGAAGCCCCGAAGCCGGGCCACCGCCACCGGAACGCCGGAACGCGAATTCGGCCAGCCTCGCGTTGGTAAGTCCTGGCTGGCTCTGCCTCCGGAGCCTCGAGGTCGGTCGCAGAACATTGATTCGGTCGCTCTGGAGAACATTGATAGGCGACGTTTTGGGTCGGGTCCTTTCTTCAGAATGATTGTGGTGGGGGGAGTAAGCTGGAAGTGAGGAGGGGGGCAGGACAAAGCCTGGCCAGTCACAGCTTCACTTGGCGTCACGTTCAGCATGGTCATAGTGGAGCGAGAGACCTGGTTCTGTGCTGTCCTGTTCTATGTGTAGGGAGGAACCTCTTCTTTTCGTGGCCATCTTGTTACAAATGTTGACATCACTGTCATCGTCCGTCCTGAAGTTCCGGCGACAATCTAATTTGAGGAAGGACATCCTTGTGATTGAGGCAGTGCAGCGTAGGTTCACGAGATTGATCCCTGGGATGGCGGGACTGTCATATATTGAAATATTGAAAAGACTAGGCTTGTATTCACTGGAGTTTAGAAGGATGAGGGGTAATCTTATAGAAACATATAAAATTATAAAAGGACTGGACAAGCCAGATGTCTTAGAATAAAGGGGAGGCCATTTAAGACTGAGGTGAGAAAAAACTTTTTCACCCAGAGAGTTGTGAATTTGTGGAATTACCTGCCACAGAGGGCAGTGGAGGATAAAACCACTGGATGGATTTAAGAGAGAGTTAGATAGAGCTCTAGGGGATAGTGGAATCAAGGGATATGGGGAGAAGGCAGGCACGGGTTATTGATTGGGGACGATCAGCCATGATCACAATGAATGGCGGTGCTGGCTCGAAGGGTTGAATGGCCTCCACCTGCACCTATTTCCTATGTTTCTATGTATCTAATCAGTGGGAGCCATTACTTGTCGCAATAGATGATGGTGGTAGCAGAATTAGCTCAGGATACTTCCAGTTCCCAGCCGCGCCAAGTGGACACCTGCTATAATAATAATAATAATACATTTTATTTGCGGGCACCTTTCAAAGTCTCAAGGACACCTTACAGAAATTAACAAAAGAGAAAAAACATATAGTCGGAGTAAAATAAATAATAAGGACATCACCAATACACAAATTAAAGACAGAAATCGCTCCAAAGACAAAAAATCAAAAGCACAATGTGAAGAGAGAGCAGCGGCAGCTAAACCGCGCCAGCGTCCACTCTCCCTTCCGGCAGCCATCTTGGACACAGACTAACATATTAACTTACACACAAAGAAATCATCCCCCCACAATGGTTACCACTGTGGGGGAAGGCACAATGTCCAGTCCCCATCTCAAGTTCTCCCAAAGTCAGGCCTATTGAGGCCACCGCTATTGCCTCTACGGAGGCCCGATGTTCCTGGCCGTTCTGGCCGTGCCGGTTTGGAGCTCCCAGCTATGGGGCCAGGGAGGAACTGCAAATGCTGGCTTATAACAAAGATGGGCGCAAAGCCAGCAGGTCAGGCAGTATCTCTGGACAAAAGGAATAAGGGACGTTTCGGGTTGGAACAGCGCCGGAGACCCGGGTTCGATCCCGACTACGGGTGCTGTCTATACGGAGTTTGTACGTTCTCCCCGTGACCTGCGTGGGTTTTCTCCAAGATCTTCGGTTCCTCTCGTCTCCAAAGACGTGCAGGGAGAAGGCAGGAACGAGGTACGTTGATTGTTCAAAAAGGAACTGCAGATGCGGAATATCGAAGGTACACAAATTGCTGAGGAAACTCAGCGGGTGCAGCAGCATCTATGGAGCGAAGGAAATAGGCGACGTTTCGTCCCGAAACGTCGCCTATTTCCTTCGCTCCATAGATGCTGCTGCACCCGCTGAGTTTCCCCAGCAATTTTGTGTACCTGGGGTACGTTGATTGATTGGCTTGGCTTTGTATACTTGGTATATGGACCTGTGTCGCAAGTAAGGACTCCATTGTTCTGCTCCTGTGCAACTCTCACCAACTTCTACAGATGCGCCCCTAGAAAGCATTTTATCGGGATGCACCGCAGCTGGGTTTGGGAACAGCTCCATCCAAGACCCGCATGAAATTGCGGCGAATTGCGGACGCAGCCCAGACCATCGCACAAACCGACCTCCCTTCCATTGACTCCATCTACACCTCACGCTGCCTCGGCAAGGCCAGCAGCATCATCAAGGACCAGTCGCAGTCTGGCCACTCCCTCTTCTCCCCTCTCCCATCAGGCAAGAGGTACAGAAGTGTGAAAACACACACCTCCAGATTCAGGGACAGTTTCTTCCCAGCTGTTATCAGGCAACTGAACCATCCTACCACCAACTAGAGATTGGTCCTGAAGAAGGGTTTTGGCCCGAAACGTTGCCTATTTCCTTTGCTCCATAGATGCTGCTGCACCCGCTGAGCATTATTGTGTAGTCCTGAACTACTATCTACCTCATTGGTGACCCTCGGACTATCCTTGATCGGACTTTACTGGCTTCACCTTGCACTAAACGTTATTCCTTTATCGTGTATCTATACACTGTAAATGTCTTGATTGTAATCATGTATTGTCTTTCCGCTGACTGGATAAAATGCTTTTCCCTGGTGCATCTGTAGAAGTTGGTGAGAGTTGTAGGGGACATGCCTAACATCCTGAAGTGGGCCTGTCCCACTGTCCGAGCTAATTCAAGAGTTCTCCCGAGTTTCCCCTGATTCGAACTCGGAGATTTACAGTAATGGCTGCTCGTGGGTACTCGGGGCACTCGTGGAAATGTGAACATGTTGAAAAATCTTCACGAGTCTTCACGAGCTTACTGCGTTTCCCGAGTACCTGCCGTTAGCGTTACGAGTCGCTAAGAGACGTCCCGAGCTCTGACGTAGCCACTACGTACATTCTACGTGCTTGCCGCGAGTTTGATTTTTTTTTAAACTCGGGAGAGCTCTTGAATTACCTCGTACAGTGGGACAGCCCCTTAAGCCTTCTAAGGAAGCAGAGGCGTCGGCGTGCTTTCCTGGTCGTTGCTTCAATATGGGAGGTCCAGGAGAAGTTGCTGGTAATATTGACAATAGACAATAGACAATAGACAATAGGTGCAGGAAGAGGCCATTTGGCCCTTCGAACCATGGCTGATCATCCCCAATCAGTACCCCGTTCCTGCCTTCTCCCCATATCCCCTGACTACATTATTTTTAAGAGCCCTATCAAGCTCTTTCTTGAAAACATCCAGAGAACCTGCCTCCACTGCCCTCTGAGGTGGAGAATTCCACAGACTCACAACTCTCTGTGAGAAAACGTGTTTCCTCGTCTCCGTTCTAAATGGCTTACCCCTTATTCTTAAACTGTGGCCCTCGGTTCTGGACTCCCCCAACATCGGGAACATGTTTCCTGCCTCTAGCGTGTCCAAGCCCTTAACAATCTTATATGTTTCAATGTGATCCCCCTCATCCTTCTAAACTCCAGAGTGTACAAGCCCAGCTGCTCCATTCTCTCAGCATATGACAGTCCCATATTGACTCCGAGCAATTTGAAGTTTTCGACCATCTCTACTCTGGTGCCGTCAATGCAAACTGGGGCATGTGAACCGCTTTATACTAACAATACTAACCAGCTGTGATGGGGCTGGAGGTGCGACACACTATGCTGGCCTCTCCAAGTGGGTACAGAAGAATTAATGTCTCTTGGGGAATTTATTTCTTTATTAGTCCATTGCTGCCATGTTGTTGTTAGATTGGGCCTTTGAGCACCTTTCAAAAACCTTGTCCTCCATCAGAAGCAAAGGACGTTCCTTTAGGAAGGAGATAAGGAAGAATTTCTTCCGTCAGAGGGTGGTGAATTCTGCCAACTCATTGCCACGGACGGCTGCGGAGGCCAAGTCAGTGGATATTTTTAAGGGAGAGATAGATAGATTCTTGATTAGAACGGGTGTCAGGGGTTTTGGGGAGAAGGCAGGAGAATGGGGGTCAGGAGGGAGAGATCGATCAGCAACGATTTAATGGCGGAGTGGACTTGATGGGCCGAAAGAATAAATCCAGATTACTCCTCGACAAAGCTACGTTTAGTTTACAGCATGGAAACAGGCCCTTCGGCCCACTGGATCCGTGCGGACCATCGATCACCCGTTCACACTAGTTCGGGGTTATCCCACTTTCTCATCCACCCCGTACACACCAGAGACAATATCTTTGGCCCCCTTCGGTCGTGGCTGACCATGGGTGTCTCCAGGGTTGGAGGACGCCTGTGCGTGACTTTGTTTAACGTGGGGAGACTGGGGCACAGACAGCCACCCCACGGTCCTTGACAGATCTGGGTCAGGATCCAGTGGCATGGAGTCCAAGACGACCGGAGACCCTTTTTTGCTGCAGCCTTCATCCGCCTTCCCAGCCGTTGTGACGCTCCACTAAGGTCATCCATCGTCCTCCGCCTGTTCCACCATTGAGGTCTTGGTTGGACAATATACACAGAGGCCAATTAGCCTACAAACCCGCACGTCTTTGGGATGACGGGGGAAACCGGAGCACCCAGGGGAAACCCATGCGGTCACGGGAAGAGCGTGCAAACTCCGTGCAGACAGCACCCGTAGTCGGGATCGAACCATGGTCTCTGGCGCTGTGAGGCAGCAACTCTACCGCTGCGCCCCCAATTGTAATCATGTATTGACTAACCGCTGACTGGATGGCAGGCAACAACAAAGCTTTTCCCTGTAACTCGGAACACGTGACAATTAACTAAACTAAACTAAAGAATGTTCGCAATGGAGTGGAGTTTTATCTGGTAGTGCGCTAGTTTATGAAAAGACCGTTCAAACGCCCGATAGCGGAGGGGAAGAAGCTGTCCCCGAGTCTGGTGGTGCTCATAAGGAACAACAAATGGACACACTATGGCTCAGTTTAGTTTATTGTCACGTGTACCGAGGTGCAGTGAAAAGCTTTTGTTGCGTGCTAACCAATTAGCGGAAAGACAATACATGATTACAATCGAGCCGTTTACAGTATATAAATACAGGATAAGGGAATAATGTTTAGTGCAAGGTAAAGCCAGTCCAATCAAGGATAGTCCGAGGGTCACCAAAGAGGTAGATAGTAGTTCAGGACTGCTCTCTGGTTGTGATAGGATGGTTCAGTTGCCTGATAACAGCTGGGAAGAAACTGCCCCTGAATCTGGAGGTGTGCGTTTTCACACTTCTGTACCATTTGCCCCGATGGGAGTGGGGAGAAGAGGGAGTGGCCAGGGTGCGACTGGTCCTTGATTATAGTTTTAAAGTTAGTTTAGTTTAGAGATACAGCTCGGGAACAGGCCTTTCGGCCCACCGAGTCCACGCCGACCAGCGATCCCGGCACACAAACACCCTGGGGACAATTCTACATTCATACCAAGCCAATTAACCTACAAAACCTGTACGTCCATGCATTGTGTGAGGAAACCCCACGCAGGTCACGGGGAGGACGTACAAACTCCGTGCGCACGTAGTCGGGATCGAACGCGGGTCTCTGGCGCTGCAAGCGCTGTAAGGCAGCGACTGTACCAATGCGCCACCGTGCCTCCCATGCCAGTAATGCTGCCTGCATTTGCCTGATAGCAGCTGGGAAGAAATTGTCGACTCTCCCTAGGTAACCCTGAGAGACTCTACAGTAATGGCAGGTGCCCCTCTGGCCAACACCGATCCCTCAGCTAACACCTTATACAAATTATCTAATCTTTTAACACCTTTGCTGTTGCTTGTGGCTGAACTGCTGAGCTTTCAACATGGCCCTCCGGGGCAGTGCCAAGAAAGATGTCAGAGGCAGTAAAAGAACTCTGGCCCGCCCATCGTGCCAAATAATGCAGCCATTTATATCACATATAAATGTGCATTCTCTGCATCTGCAGGTTTTTTTTGAGGTGTTGCCAAGCAACAAATGGGCAGGACAAACAAGGTCTAGTGTAAATAGGCGCTGGCTGCGGGCCAGACCAGGGCCCGATGGTGGGGTTAGTTCAGATACACCTCTGGATGCACCTGTCAACATGCAACATTATACACCCGCACAGCTGCAGCAGCAGCACCACGTCCGTCTGAACCAGCTGTATTCCTGCCCCGCGGGTCAGATGGAAAGTCGTGCGTCCGTTCGAACCTCAATAGACAATAGACAATAGGTGCAGGAGTAATCCCCAATCAGTACCCCGTTCCTGCCTTCTCCCCATATCCCCTGACTCCGCAATTTTTAAGAGCCCTATCTAGCTCTCTCCTGAAAGCATCCAGAGAACCGGCCTCCACCGCCCTCTGAGGCAGAGAATTCCACAGACTCACAACTCTCTGTGAGAAAACGTGTTTCCTCGTCTCCGTTCTAAATGGCTTACTCCTTATTCTTGAACTGTGGCCCCTGGTTCTGGACTCCTCCAACATTGGGAACATGGTTCCTGCCTCTAGTGTGTCCAAACCCTTAACAATCTTATATGTTTCAATGAGATCCCTTCTCATCCTTCTAAACTCCAGAGTGTACAAGCCCAGCCGCTCCATTCTCTCAGCATATGACAGTCCCGCCATCCCGGGAATTATCCTTGTAAACCTACGTTGCACTCCCTCAAAAGCAAAAATGTCCTTCCTTAAATTAGGGGACCAAAACTGCACACAATACTCCAGGTGTGGTCTCACTAGGGCCCTGTACAACTGCAGAAGGACCTCTTTGCTCCTATATTCGATTCCTCTTGCTAATAATATTCCTCTTGCCTCGGGTGATCTCATGAGTCGACCGACTGCAGCAGGGGTCGAAACGGAATTAAAGGCTCTCCCTGATCCTGGTGAGATGTGCAGACGAGCTCCGGCTCGGATCCTCACTTGGATAGAAGGAATTTGCAGCAGCCGCCCCCATCCAGCTGGCACAGCCTGTTCTGCAAGGCCCGCTCTTGTACCATCTGCCCACTCGCTGCACCAGGGCCCGACAACGGTTCCCACAGCCCTTCGAGCCAGCACCTGCCATTCGAGATGGTCAGTCAAGTCAAGTCAAGTCAAGTTTATTCGTTACATACACATACGAGATGTGCAGTGAAATGAAAAGTGGCAATGCTCGCGGACTTTGTGCAAAAACACTACAAAACAGAATGGAACAGAATCACATATTCACATATTACATATTTGTGGGAGGAAAAAAAGAAAAAAAGAGCTATTTAAAAAGACACAACAGTAAAATGGTACTAAAGTTAGTCCCTGGTGAGATAGGAGTTTAGTCCTAATGGCCTCTGGGAAGAAACTCCTTCTCATCCTCTCCGTTCTCACAGCATGACAACGGAGGCGTTTGCCTGACCGTAGCAGCTGGAACAGTCCGTTGCAAGATCATCTAAAATCAGTACCCTGTTCCTGATTTTTCCCCCCACATCCCTTGATTCCGTTAGTCCTAAGACAGGTGTGGGCAACCTTGTTCTGCATAGGGGCCGGGACACATGTCTGTGAGCGGATGGCGGGCCACATCTATCACGTGTACACATGGATCCCGTCCCCATCCCCGCCCCGGATGGCAGGCAACAAATCACGTGTTCACAGAAGGTAGACAGAAATGCTGGAGAAACTCAGCAGGTGAGGCAGCCTCGTGCAATCCTCGCATATCTCACCCGCTGAGTTTCTCCAGCATTTTTGTCTACCTTTGATTTTTCCAGCATCTGCAGTTCTTTCTTAAAGGTGTTCACGGAAGGTGCGCGGCCGTGCCGGCGGCTTTGCGCAGGATGCGGTACAGACAGAGCTCGGCGCTCGGCGGGCCGGATGATTATAGGAAAAAAATCTGCCTGCGGGCCGGATGATTTCGGGTTACGGGCCGCATTCGGCCCGGGGGCCGCAGGTTGCCGACCACTGTCCTAAGAGCTAAATCTAACTCTCTCTTGAAAACATCCAGTGAATCGGCCTCCACTGCCTCCTGTGACAGATAATTCCACAACTAGTGGCGGGATATCCAAGATGCTGAAAGTCAAGCTCTTCCTGTCCGTGGTCCTCCCTACAGCCCTCTGTGCCAGTGAGACACGGAAAATCAATGTGGTGATGAAAACAAAATTGGATGCATTCCAACAACCGCTGCTTGAGGAAGATCATGAAGACCACATCACAAACGAGGAGATCTAACGGCAAACTGCAACAAAGCCTCTCAGCCAGGACATAGAGGGACGCATAATGAAATCTGCAGGACATGTACTCAGAATGTCACCAGGATGTGCACCTAAGATGGCAATAAAATGGCAAGTTGACGGAAGAAGGAAAAGAAGTCGACCAAAACTCACACGGAGGCGAACATTCCGGTAGGATTTGGAAGCCCGGGACGCAAGCCTATCAAGGGTGGAAGACGTCGCACATGACCGAACAGAATGGCGAAAGTTTGTTGCCCAATGCACTCAACAGTGTGGGAGGAACTGAGTCTAAGGAAGTAAGATAAGGGGTTGTACTTTTATAAGTAAGTAAGTTTATTGGCCAAGTATTCACATACAAGGAATTTACCTTGGTGCTCCGCCCACAAGTAACAACATGATACACAGTGACAGTTACGAATGACTCAGAAAACGATAAACATTAATAATAATAAAACATTAATGATAAAACACCATTGATCAAGTATGTGAACCAACAAAACACCAGATCAAAGGGAGGCTACAGATTTTTGGCTGTTGAGTAGAGCAACTACTGGTGGATAAAAACTGTTTTTATGTCTGGCAGTGGCAGCTTTGACAATCCGGAGTCGCCTTCCAGAGGGAAGTGATTCAAAGAGTTTGTGCATATTTTTAGATTTAAAGCAGATATGGTAGTAGTGTGTAAGAGGATAGGCACGAGATAAGCAGGGAATAGAGGAAGGAGATGAAAACTCCACACAAACATGGTGAAGGTTAAACTTAGAAGCTGAGCCTCCATAGTTCTGCTATTGGAAATACAAACCAACAGTCACGGCAAAATCCTCCAGTAGGAAACATCAAGGCCATCTGACATTCAGACATGTTCATAGCCTCTACATCCACTGTTTGTCCTGCTTAATAGAGTCATAGAGTGATACAGTGTGGAAACAGGCCCTACGGCCCAACCTGCTCACACCGACCAACATGCCCCATCCACGCTCGTCCCACCTGCCTGCGTTTGGCCCATATCCCCCCCCAAACCTGTCCTATCCACGTACCTGTCTAATGGGCTTGTCCCACTTACGTGACTTCCGCCGCCCGTCGAAGGTCGTTGCAGGTCGGCGAAAATTTTCAACATGTTGACAATTCGGCGGTGACCAGAAAGACGCTACGACTCTTCCGATTAAATCTCTCCCCTCCTCACCTTAAACCTATGTCCTCTGGTCCTCGATTCCCCTACTCTGGGTAAAACGCTGTGTGTGTGCTGGGTGAGCCATATTAATCTGTCGGTATTGTGACAGTCATATTAATTTGTGTGATATTAAATTTATATTCGGTAAGGTATATTAATAGGTGTTGTACCCGATCTATTCCCCTCACCGTTCTGTGTGTGAAGAAGTTGCCTCTCAAGTCGGAATGGGCAAGGTGGGCTGAAGGGCCTGTTTCCGTGCTGCATAACTCTATGACAATGAAGTTGTGCGATGAACCTTGTACTTTTCTCCCCTCCCCTTGGCCTCCCCTTTATTCTAAGACTATGGCCCTGGTTCTGGTCTCGCCCAACTTTGGGAACATTTTTCCTGCATCTAGCTTGACCAGTCCTTTTATAATTTTATATCTTTCTATGAGATACCCCCTCATCCTTCCAAATCATCCTGGGTAAACCCGAAACGTCACCCATTCCTTCTCTCCACAGATGCTGCTTGACCTGCTCAGTTACTCCAGCATTTTGTGTCTACCTTCAATTTTACCAGCATCCGCAGTTCTTACTTACTCTATTATCATCCTTACTTTTTTTTGCATATATTTCATCCATTGTCCTTTACTTCTCTATATCATCACCTATATCTTTCGTTTTCCCCTATCACTAACCAGTCTGAAGAAGTTTAAGAATAAGGGGTATGCCATTTAGAACGGAGATGAGGAAACACGTACTATGGTGGTGGGTTCTGTTTGTTTTATTGTAGTGTAATATTATTTTTTTAATAATTGAATACATTTTTTGAATTAAATTCAGATGTCCCAAGCCGCTGAGAGGATTCTCCCGACGCCGGAGCACCATCACCCGGCGAGAACGGCCTGGAACATCAGGCCTCCGTAAAGGCGACTGCGGAGGCCTCAATAGGCCCGACTATGGGTGGACATGGGGATGGGACTGGACTTAGTGCCTTCCCTCATAATGGGAACCATTGTGGGGGGATGTTTTTTTGTTTATTGTTCAATTCTTTAATGTTGTGTCTTATCTTTATCTGTGTGCTGCATGGCAAGACAAATTTCACTACAACAATTGGTGTACGTGACAAATAAATGTCCTTTGTCCTAAAGCCGTCAACACCGACAACGGGGACGGATTTCACTTACGGGACAGGTAAAGGAAAGCCGTTTATTTTACATATAAATGTGCTTCTTAGGATGCCTTTAATCAAAATTTTACGTTGCGAAAAGGTGACTTAGGACCCATACGAACCGGCAGTATTTTTCCTACCAATATGGGGTTTAAATTCACCGCAACCGCAACATTCCAAACGATCGCGTTCCACAAAATCCCACTCGCAAGATGATTTAAATGGCCATTAATTTACGGGAATTAAACACTAAATTCCTTCCATTTGGCCTATAAATTCATGACGATGAGATTTAAAAATCGTTATATTGTGAATTCTTGTGTGAATATTATTTGGACACTTAGGCTATTTAAAAATGTTAACCGTTTTCTTAAGAAATTGATAGATGTTTAGATCTAGTAATTGAATTTTGTAATTAGCTGCAAGTAGATAACTATAATAATAATAATAATAATAACTTTATTTATAGAGCACTTTAAAAACAACCACTGTTGCAACAAAGTGCTGTACATGACTAATCATGGACAAAAAATTATTACACGACAATAAAAACATTAAAAGAGAGAGTAAAAACAATTTAAAAAACCCATTAAAAACACTAAAACAGGAGCAAAGTCTCATGCAGGGTCAAAAGCCAAGGAATAGAAATGGGTTTTAAGATTGGTTTTGAAGATTTAAATTGAAGATTTAATTTAAAATCACTGTCCATCTTAAAACCCAGGTTTAAAACTGTTGGCTTCACATACAGTGCCAGGGGACCCAAGTCAACAGAGGGAGGTTCACGGCAGCCATTGGGACCAAACACTATCACCTGTCTTCTTTTCATTAAATCCTAGAAAGTTTAGGGCCAATTATAGGGCCCTAACTAATTATATGCTTTAATTTCAGGTCATTCAAGTAAGATTGTTTCATATTTGTTTCAGAATGCTTCAATCTATAATAACTGAACATTTCATTCAGTTCTCTTAATTTTTAAGAAAGTTATGGGCTTTTGACTGTCCTCGATCACAGCTTTTGTGTTAAGTCAATGGAAAAGCAATAGGGAACTAGATGCTAATTTCCGAGTATGAAAATGGCCATAACTTTTTTAATACTGAAGATATGAAAGTGAATTAGGTGTCAAATTAAACTTCTTTTTATGCTTTATTTGATGGGATAAATTGCAGACTTGATTTTTTAAATCTCAAAATTTTGTAACATTGCTAGATAGAGCTCTCGGGGCTAGTGGAGTCAAGGGGAGAATATGGGGAGAAGGCAGGCACGGGTTATTGATTGGGGATGATCAGCCACGATCGCAATGAATGGCGGTGCTGGCTCGAAGGGCCGAATGGCCTCCTCATGCACTAATTTATTTCTATGATAATGACAACAGGCCATTGCTCAGATATGGTGCCCAAAGTCGCTCACAATGATGTCTAGAAGGTGTTTGTGAATATGAGCACGCTCCCCCCACCAAAGTATACTTGCTGACTCCACACATCGAACAATAAAGGTCGTAAAAGTTTACCAAGTGCATGTGTTCTCCAGACCATTACACGATCACTGGTGTTTTGCCCTGAACCCTGTCCATTTCATCTCATTAGGGAAAGGCTCTTAAAACGTCTACTTTCACAAAGGCGTTCATTAATTCATGCATCGGTCTGGTAAAACAAAAACCGACACACTCTTTGAAGATGGAATTTTATACGGGAGTGTGAGGAAAGCAAAAACAAATACAGTGTAGAAACAAAGAACTGCAGATGCTGGTTTATACCAAAGATAGACACAGAGGGCAGACACAAAAAGGCTGGAGTAAGGGTCCTGTCCCACTATACCAGTTTACCCAAGACCTCTCCCGAGTTTAAAAAAAAATCAAACTCATGGTAAGCACGTAGAATGTATGTAACGGGTACGTCGGAGCTCGGGACGTCTCTTAGCGGCTCGTAACGCTAACGGCAGATACTCGGGAAGCGGTAAGCCCGTGAAGTTTTTTCAACATGTTGAAAAATGTCCACGAGAGCCCCGAGTACCTACGAGCGGCAATTACCGTAATTCTCCGAGTTCGAATCAGGGGAAACTCGGGACAGTGGGGCAGGCCCTTTACTCACTGGGAAAGGCAGCATCTCGACCCGAAACGTCACCCATTCCTTCTCTCCAGAGATGCTGCCTGTCCCGCTGAGTTACTCCAGCATTTTGTGTTTATCTCCCACCAGCAGCTCATTCCATACACCCACTATTCCTTTCAGCGAAAAAGTTGCCCCTCTGCTTCCTATTAAGTCTTTCCCCTCTCACCTTAAACCTAAGTTCTCTGGCTGTTGATTCCCCTACTCTGGGTAAAAGACACTGGGTGCATTCTGATCATCTCCGGAGAGAAGGAATGGGTGACGTTTCGGCTCGAGGTCCTTCTTCAGACCGAGCGATTCACAGTGGATGGATACATGATAAGGGAATAATGTTCATTGCTAGGAAAAGCCAGTAGTGTCTGATCATGGATAATCCGAGGGTAGATAGTGCTCCCAATACACCAGTACACCCACCTGTGTACAGACATTGGGAGGTCATGTTGCTGTTGCACAAGACGTTGGTGAGGCCGCATTTAGAGAATTGTGTTCAGTTCTGGGCACCATGTTATAGGAAAGATGTTACCAGGCTGGGTACAGAGAGGATGTTGCCAAGGCTAGAGGGTGTGAGCTATAGGGAGAGGTTGAGTAGAGGCTGGGTCTCTATTCCTTGGAGGATGAAGGGTGATCCTATTGAGGTGTATAAAAATCATTAGAGGAATAGATCGGGTAGATGCACAGAGTCTCTCGCCCTGAGTAGGGGAATCAAGGAACAAGTGGACATAGGTTCAAGATGAAGGGGAAAAGATTTAATAGGAATCTTGAGGGGTAACTTTTTCACACATGTGTATGGAACGAGCTGCCAGAGGAGGTAGTTGAGGCAGGGCCTATCCCATTGTTTAAGAAACAGTTAGACAGGTACATGGATAGGACAGGTTTGGAGGGTTGTGGGCCAAAAGCGGGCAGGTGGGACTAGTGTAACTGGGACATTGTTGGCCGGTGTGGGCAAGTTGGGCTGAAGGGCCTGTTTCCACACTGTGTGCAACATATTAATGTAAAACTCTCTCATTCCACCACTTTATTTCAGATCCTTTGTTAAAGAGGGAAGGGAGGAGAGTGCGGTAATGCGATTTCACAAACCCGCGTACAATAACTTCACTCTGAAGGTCACTTGGTGGCGTAGTCAGTAAATAAATCCACTGATGGTGTGGGAGCACAGCAGGCAATGGAGATATTGTTGATTACATAAGTGACATTTCACAAATGGAAGGTTGATGAGTCACCCGAACCGCAAATGAATTAATCAGCTATATTTTTCCCTTTGTGTGGCTCCAAAATTCATGAGATGATCTAATCGACATTGAAACCATCCAGTGTTTAGGGGGGGGGGGGGGGTGTGTTCCCGTACATTATGCTCGCTGTGTTTTCTTCAGCAGCTGTTCCCCTGATGTCATTCCAAACCTGTCCCACGATATTATTCTGCAGATTTGTGAATGGATCGCAGCGCGGAAACAGGCCAACCTCAGCCCACCACCGAGTCCCCCGTACCGACCATCGATCGCCCACTCACGCTGGCTCCACGCCGCCCATCCCCCCCCCCCTCGCTTTTGCACCCACACACGTCAATCAACCTACTCGGCCCGAAACATCGCCCGTTCCTTCCCTCCAGAGAGATGCTGCCTGCCCCGCTGAGTGACTCCAGCATTTTGTGTCTATCTTCGGTTTAAAACCAGCATCCTCTGCAGTTCCTTCTGACACAACTGGCAAGTTCAGTGGGGCACAGAGTGCTGGAGTAACTCAGCGGGTCAGGCAGCATCTGTGGAGAACATGGATAGGTGACGTTTCACAGAGTGCTGGAGTAACTCAGCGGGTCAGGCAGCATCTGTGGAGAACATGGATAGATGCTGCACAACTCAGACGACTATTTGCATGCTAGTCACAGAGGCAGATGTACAATCACATATTACATTAGCTCGGTAGACAACAGTGCTGGAGAAACTCAGCGGTGAGGCAGCATCTATGGAGCGAAGGAAATAGGCAACGTTTCGGCCGAAACCCTTCTTCAGACTGATGCAGGGTGGGGGGGGGGGGCGGGAAGAATAAAGGAAGAGGAGGAGCCAGAGGGCTGAGGGAGAGCTGAGAAGGGGAGGAGACAGCAAGGGCTAGCGGAAATTGGAGAAGTCAATGTTTAGGCCACCGGGATGCAGACTGCCCAAGCGGAATATGAGGTGCTGCTCCTCCAATTTCCAGTGTTGCTCACTCTGGCCATGGAGGAGGCCCAGGACAGAAAGGTTGGATTTGGAATGGGAGGGGGAGTTGAAGTGCTGAGCCACCGGGAGATCAGGTTGGTTAATGCGGAACCGAGCGGAGGTCCCTCCAACTCCACGACCACATCCTAACCCAGACCCGATACCACAGCCACATTTGCTTACTCGGGACTCTTGAACATATTCGCTCCACACTCTGACATCTCCACTCCTGTAGCAACATTGTTTCCTTTAACGAAGATCTTCTTTAATTCTTCCTAAAGTCAGGTAGTCCTTGCCTTCTCCCTCCTTCCCCTCCCCTTCCCAGCTCACCCACAGCCCACTGTCTCCGCCTCTTCCTTTCTTCTTCCCACCCCCCCACCCCCACATCAGTCTGAAGAAGGGTCTCGACCCGAAACGTCACCTATTCCTTCGCTCCGTAGATGCTGCCTCACCCGCTGAGTTACTCCAGCATTTTTGTCTACCTTCGGTTTTTCCAGCATCTGCAGTTCTTTCTTAAACATTTCTTAAATTCCTCTATCATTGGACTATCATTAATCGGACTTTGCTGGCTTTGATGAACTGTACACTACAAGGGCCAGGAAGCGAGCGGGCAAGATCATCTCTGACCCCTCTCACCCTGGCCACAAACTCTTTGAATCACTTCCCTATGGAAGGCGACTCCGGACTGTCAAAGCTGCCACAGCCGGACATAAAAACAGTTTTTATCCACGAATAGTTGCGCTACTCAACAGCCAAAAATCTGTAGCCTCCCTTTGATCTGGTATTTTGTTGGTTCACATGCTTGATCAATGGTGTTTTATCATTAATGTTTTATTATTATTAATGCTTAGTGTTTTCTGAGTCATTCGTAACTGTCACTGTATGTCACGTTGTTACATGACAGACAGTTCGCTAGAATTTAGAAGATTGAGGGGGGATCTTATAGAAACTTACAAAATTCTTAAGGGATTGGACAGGCTAGATGCAGGAAGATTGTTCCCGATGTTGGGGAAGTCCAGAACAAGGGGTCACAGTTTAAGTATAAGGGGAAATCTTTTGGGACTGAGATGAGGAAAACATTTTTCACACAGAGATACAATACAATATACAATAAGGGTTTATTTGTCACATTGCACATAAAGTGCAAGTGAAATGAATTTGTCAGCAGCGAAACAATGAGAAAGAACACACAATACACGATAAAAATTTAACACAAACATCCACCACAGCATTCATCACTGTGGTGGTAGGCACAAAAATTGGCCAGTTTCCCCCGTGGACGGGACCTCAACCCTCCGCAGCCGTTGCTGCGGGCGTCCAGATGGTAAAAGGACAAGTTAAAAGTCAAGGTAAGTCCAGAATCGGCTCTTCCCCACCGGAGAGTGCGGCTTCAGGCTGGTGTAGGCTGCAGGCCGGCGATCGTAGATTTAAATTTCGCGCCGCAGCCAGAAGCACCGCAGACTGCAGAGCCGGGGATCTGGAGCTCCTCTCCAGGGATTCCTGGCGAGGGACCCCGCTCCTGATGGCAAGTCGCCACGGCGCCCATGGTAGAGGTTGGCCGCGGGCCGGCATTCGGAGCTTCTTCTTCCCCCCCCGGGTCCCCAACATGAGATCCTGGGCTGCAGTCGCCGCGCTAGCCGGAGCTCTGCAGACCGCGGCTTCAGGCTGCCGGCTGCCGCGGGCCAGCGAAACGGAACGCTCCCCTTGCCGAGAGTCCACGCTGCGCCCGCAGCTCAAGCCCCGGGCGCGTCTCCGGGAAAGGCCGCCCGATTCTTGCTGTTAGGCCACGGGGGAGGCGTCCTGGAAAAAGTCGCCTCTCCGTGGAGGAGGCTACCGAAGCAGTTTCCCCCTCACCCCCCCCACACAAGACACACAGAGAGACATTAAAAGCATACATTAAAACATACTAAAAAAACTACAAAAGTAGAAAAAAAAGGACACGCTGCTGACAGAGTGGTGAATCTCTGAAACTCTCTGCTACAGAAGGTAGTTGAGGCCAGTTCATTGGCTATATTTAAGAGGGAGTTAGTTGTGGCCCTTGTGGCTAAAGGGATCAGGGGGTATGGAGAGAAGGCAGGTACAGGATACTGAGTTGGATGATCAGCCAAGATCATATTGAATGATGGTGCAGGCTCGAAGGGCCGAATGGCCTACTCCTGCACCTATTTTCTATGTTTCTATGTTTCTACTTGTGGGCGGAGCACAAAGGCAAATTCCTTGTATGTGAATACTTGGCCAATAAACTTACTTACTTACTTACTTACTTTGCACTAAACGTTATTCCCTTATCGTGTATCCGCTCGTAACAAGATCTTTTCACTGTACCTCAGTACACGTGACAATAAACTAAACTGTAATATAATTGTAGACTTTACTTTAGAATGTAGACTTTGGAGCTACAGTGTGGAAAGAGGTATTTTAGCTCACCGAGTCCGTGCCGACCAGCAATCACCCGTTCACTAGCACTATCCTACAAACTCGGGACAATTTTTTAAAACATTTACACCAAGCCAATTAACCTACAAACCTGTACGTCTTTGGAGTGTGGGAGGAGACCGGAGTCCTCGGAGAAAAACCCACGCAGGTCACGGGGAGAACGTGCAGACTCCGTACTGACAGCACCCGTAGTCAGGGTGGAACCCGAGTCTCTGGCGCTTCGAGCGCTGTAAGGGGGCAACTCTACCGCTGCGCCACCGTGCCCGCCATATAGAAGTTCTGAAGCTTCTTTTTGGCGACTGTTTGGCTTGTGAGCTTATACGACCTTCTGCCCAACGCCGTTCTAGATTCCCATTGCCCATGTGAGAAACATCCTCCTGGTTCCAGACACAAAAAGCTGGAGTAACTCAGCGGGACAGGCAGCATCTCTGGAGAGAAGGGAAGGGGTGACGTTTCGGCTCAAGACCCTTCTTCAGACTTAGATCGTGGCCTGGTGTTATAGACAATAGACAATAGGCAATAGACAATAGGTGCAAGAGTAGGCCATTCGGCCCTTTGTGCCAGCACCGCCATTCAATGTGATCATGGCTGAACATCCCCAATCAGTACCCCGTTCCTGCCTTCTCCCCATATCTCCTGACTCCGCTATCTTTAAGAGCCCTATCTAGCTCTCTCGTGAAAGCATCCAGAGAACCGGCCTCCACCGGCAGAGAATTCCACAGACTCACCACTCTCTGTGAGAAAAGGTGTTTCCTCTTCTCCGTTCTAAACTCCATATTCTTAAACTGTGGCCCCTGGTTCTGGACTCCCCCAACATCGGGAACAAGTTTCCTGCCTCCAGCCTGTCCAAGCCCTTAACAATCTTATATGTTTCAATGAGAAACCCTCTCATCCTTCTAAACTCCAGAGTGTACAAGCCCAGCCGCTCCATTCTCTCAGCATATGACAGTCCCGCCATCCCGGGAATTAACCTTGTAAACCTACGCTGCACTCCCTCAATAGCAAGAATGTCCTTCCTCAAATTAGGGGACCAAAACTGCACACAATACTCCAGGTGTGGTCTCATTAGGGCCTATCTGGGACACATGACAATAAATTCTCTTGAAGCTTGAATCTTAAATCTTTGGAGCGAAGCAGCTCGGCAGTCTCGACCCGAAACGTCACCTATTCCTTCGCTCCATAGATGCAGCCTTGCCCGTCGAGTTTCTCCAGCATTTCTGCCTGCCTTAAACTGAACAAGTGGTCACCGAACCCCGCACACAACCTGACCTTAGCACAACATTCCCGCTCCAGCACCTACGTCACTTCCCATTCCCACTGAATCCGTCTGCTGTAGAATCCAGGAAAAACATCCCTCGCCGTATAATCCCGCTCCAAAGACAACATTCCCCCCAATTAGCCTTGCTCCAGGAACCCAGCGCATTCAACCAAGTTAGACGGTGCACTGAAGTCAGCTACAGCCCGTGGCAGCTGTAAGCCGACAAGCCCTCAACACATTAACACCTTCCAGACAAGTGTCAGGCCCGCTCTCCCCCTCCAAATACATTCACCCACCGAGGTCTTAAAGGTGGATTGGCAGAAGCCAGAAGCCAGAGGCCCGGCACATCTTAAACTTGGACAGGACAGACTATCTAAATGGCGTCAAGTTGGGAAAAGGGGAAGTACAACGTGATCTGGGCGTCCTTGTTCATCAGTCTATGAAAGTAAGCATGCAGGTACAGCAGGCAGTGAAGAAAGCGAATGGCATGTGGGCCTTATAACAAGAGGAGTCGAGTATAGGAGCAAAGAGGTCCTTCTGCAGTTGTACATGGCCCTAGTGAGACCACACCTGGAGTATTGTGTGCAGTTTTGGTCCCCTAATTTGAGGAAGGACATTCTTACTATTGAGGGAGTGCAGCGTAGGTTTACAAGGTTAATTCCCGGGATGGCGGGACTGTCATATGCTGAGAGAATGGAGCAGCTGGGCTTGTACACTCTGGAGTTTAGAAGGATGAGAGGATATCTCATTGAAACATATAAGATTGTTAAGGGCTTGGACACGCTAGAGGCAGGAAACATGTTCCCGATGTTGGGGGAGTCCAGAACCAGGGGCCACAGTTTAAGAATAAGGGGTAGGCCATTTAGAACGGAGACTAGGAAACACTTCTTTCTCACAGAGAGTGGTGAGTCTGTGGAATTCTCTGCCTCAGAGGGCGATGGAGGCAGGTTCTCTGGATGCTTTCAAGAGAGAGCTAGATTGGGCTCTTAAAAATAGCAGAGTCAGGGGATATGGGGAGAAGGCAGGAACGGGGTACTGATTGGGGATGATCAGCCATGATCACATTGAATGGCGGTGCTGGCTCGAAGGGCCGGATGGCCTCCTCCTGCACCTATTGTCTATTGTCTATTGTCTATTGATATTCTTGCTTTGCTTCAGCACAACAGAATATAGAAGGCATGAACACAGAACAGATCAGTGTGTCCATATACCATTGAATAAATATATACACATATGAATAAATAAAACAGATAAAGTGCAAATAAACAGATAATACGCTATTAATGTTCAGAGTTTTGTATGAGTTGAGTTCAATAGCCTGATGGCTGTGGGGAAGATGCTGCTTCACCCACTGAGTTTCTCCAGCATTTTTGCCATCCTTCGATTTTTCCAGCATCTGCAGTTCCTTCTTAAAGACTCGTTTAGTTAAGTTTAGATTAGTTGGAAGGCACAGCGTGGAAACAGGCCCTTCGGCCCACCGGGTCCGTGCCGGCCGGCGATCCCCGCACACTAACACTGCCCCACATGCACCAGGGACAATTTACATTTATACCAAGCCAATTTACCTACAAACCTGTACGTCTTTGGAGTGTGGGAGGGAACCGAAGATCTCAGAGCAAACCCACAAATTAGTTGCGGTGGGTTTTGGGATCTGCTAAGGTTAGGAAAGATCCTCTCATGATGGAGGCAATGTTAACAGAAGCTGTTTTAAAGTCTTTAGACTCTAGACGTCATAAGTTCATAAGTCATAGGAGCAAAATTAGGCCATTCGGCCCATCAAGTCTACTCCGCCATTCAATGGCTGATCTATCTCTCCCTCTCGACCCGATTCTCCTGTCTTCTCCCCATAACCCCTGACACCCGTACTGATCAAGAATCTGCCAACCTCCCCCTTAAAAATACCCAATGACTTGGCCTCCACCGCCGTCTGTGGCAGTGAATTCCACGTCTTACCAAATACATTTCTCCTCAACTGCTTTCTAAAGGTGCGCCCTCTAATTCTGAGGCTGTGCCCTCTGGTCCTCGACTCTCCTACTAGTGGAAACATCCTCCCCACATCCACTCTATCCAGGCCTTTCACTATTCGGTACGTTTCAATGAGGCCCCCCCCCATCCTTCTAAACTCCAGTGAGTACAGGCCCAGTGCCGTCAAATGGCTTTAGAGATACAGCACGGAAACAGGCCCTTTGGCCCACCCTGTTTCCGCGCTGTGCCTTCCAACTGGTGCTCCCGTCGGAGTGGCCGAGCTCGGGGAGGTACGGCGTTCCCAGCCCGAGGGAGGAGCGGCGCCCAGTCGGGCGGCCCAGCCCGAGGGAGGATCGGCGCCCGGTCGGGGCGGCCCAGCCCGAGGGAGGAGCGGCGCCCGGTCGGGGCGGCCCAGCCAGAGGGAGGATCGGCGCCCGGTCGGGGCGGCCCAGCCCGAGGGAGGAGCGGCGGCCTGGCGCGAGACTGAGACAGTAACGGCACTCACGTGAGGGCGATCCGGCTCGGGGCTGGAACGGTGCTCCGGTGGCTGGGACTGTGTTCTGGCGGTGGTGGCCTGAGTCCGGGGTTCGGCCGCGGGCCAGCGGCTGCGTCAGCAGGACTGGTGGGCGGCAGCTTCGACCACCCCGGGGCCGCGGTGTATGAGCCGCGGGACTGATTTGTAACATCGCCCGGGGGGTATCGCCTCAGCGCAGAGAGAGAAGAGGAGGGAAGAGACTGCAGCCCTAAGACTTTTGCCTCCATCACAGTGAGAAGGTGCTATGTGGACTCACTGTGGTGGACGTTAATATGTGTTTATTGTTGTTTTTTTTATTGTATTGTATGTATGTATGACTGCAGGCACGAAATTTCGTTCAGACTTCGGTCTGAATGACAATAAAGGAAACCCTGTACCTGTACCCTGTCCACTAACACAATCCTGTTTTTAAACAGTTTTTTTTAAACCGAAGCCAATTAACCTCCTTGGAGCGTGGGAGGAAACCGGAGCGCCCGGAGGAAACCCACGCGGTCACGGGGAGAACGTGCAAACTCCGTACAGACAGCACCCGTAGTCAGGGTTGACCCGGGTCCCTGGCGCTGTGGGGCAGCAACTCTACCGCTGCGCCACCGTGCTGCCCGTCATAGAATCACACGCCACGGAAACAGACCCTTCAGTGGTCGATTTAAGCCAAAGCCCCCTTACACACACGACCAATGTCCCTCGAAACCTTCACTATCCAAGTACCCGTCCAAATGCCTTTTAAAATGTTGTTATAGTCCCAGCCTCAACTACCACCTCTGGCAGCTCGTTCCATGCACCCACCACCCTATGTGTGGAAGAAGTCGCCCCTCTCACCTTCAACCTATGTCCTCTGGTCCTCGATTCCCCAACTCTGGGCAAAAGACTGTGTGTGCTGTGAGTCAGCCATATTAATTTCAATCACATGAATCTGTCGGTAATGTGACATATTAATTTGTGTGATATTAACTTTATATTAATGAATGCTATGTTTGGGTAAGGTATATAAATAGGTGTTATATTAATGGTGTGACGTTGCAGATTTATTAGCAGGTGCTATGTGAAAGGAATTTATTTTAACAGGTGAAATTTAGTTAAAGGGCCTGTCCCACTTACGCGACTATTTCGGCGACTGCCGGCACCCGTCATAGTTGCAGCAGGTCGGTGAAAATTGTCAACACGTTGAAAAATCCAGCGGCGACCAGAACAAGGTACGACTCTTTGGGCGACTACTCGTGACCATACGGGCGTCACCCCGCGACATGTCATGGCTCGATGACTCCATATAGGACCTGCCCCACTTACACAATTTTTTTCAGCGGCCCGCTGCGTCTATGACGGGTGCCGGCAGTCGCCGAAGAAAAATCGCGTAAATGGGGCAGTAAATATCGCGTAAATATGGAGTCACCGAGCCGTGACTTACACGGGAGATAGACACAAAATGCTGTAGTCGGGGTCGAACCCGGGTCTCTGGCGCTGCAACTCTACAACTGCGCCTGTCGGCGCCAAAAACGTGGCGACTCTTTGCGTTCTGCCCAGGTGAGGCCCGCGGTGTGATTTTACCGGATTGCTCGCAGAACACAACGAACGTCACTGTACCGAGGAGCATGTGACAATAAAGCATCATTGAATGATCGAGTCATTGAATGATTGGATCACTGGCCGTCACAATGGCTTTTCAGAAGAGATCAAGACCTTTTCTTTCACTGAAAACTGAGCACATGAGCGGGGGGGGAATTCTCGCGGTGGACGGCCTTTGATGGGGAGCTGAGGCCACTGACCTGAGCGAGGATGTGAGGGGGAATGGAACAAGAGCCCTCAGTGTCTCGCCCATTGGGAATGAAGCCAAGGATTTACTCTTGGCCGCTCTCCAAAGACCCTCGGGGAGGAAAACCCATAGCATTGGGCATCGCCACTTCAGAGGCCCTGGTTATGTGGCTGCCTCAACCGAATGCAGAGCGAGGGGGGGTCCAGTACCAGGGGTCACGATTTAAGAATAAGGGGTTAGTTAGGCCATTTGGGACTGAGATGAGGAAAAACTTTTTCAGCCCAGAGAGTTGTGAATCTGTGGAATTCTCTGCCACAGAAGGCAGTGGAGGCCGATTCACTGGATGTTTTCAAGAGAGAGTTAAACCCCTGTCCCACGGTACGAGTTCATTCCAAGAGCTCTCCCGAGTTTGCCCTGATTCGAACTCGGAGATTTACGGTAATGGCCACTCGTCGGTACTCGGGGCTCTCGTGGACATTTTTCAACGAGTCTTCCCGAGCTTA
>NC_045959.1:114407262-114439762 GCF_010909765.2 Amblyraja radiata | reverse complement strand
CTCCCTCTTGGAGGAGGTGAGCACACGGAGACAGTTTTGTTCTGACTCCGAGATCGGAGGTATAGCTGATGAGCGTACCACGAGGCAGGGTCCTGCGGCAGCTCAGGGCTGTCTACGAATCTCCCTCTCTGTGGAGGGGAGTGCGAGTGGTCAGTGGGTAACTGACTTCAAATTCGGAAGTATGTCGGTGGAACGTACTGGAGCACATGAGTATGGATTCAGGAGAGTCCTCGCAAACGAAGGTGGCAGAATACCCGGAAGGGGCCAGAGTTCCCCTCATGCTGTAAATGCCGGGAATGAACAGCGCTATCAGGGGTGACATAAAGACCAGCCACCGAATCTTCTGTTCAGGTAAGACCTATTCAACAGGTAAAACCTGGATGAGGAAGCAAAAGCTGTCGGACCAATCGAGGTACCAATGACGAGCAAAGCTTCATCGTTGCGGCGACAACACACCCCACGCCTTCGTTGGCGTTACTGAAGATGGTGGCAGCATGAAAGCTGGGCAGAGGTCTTTAAACCGAGGCCCAAGTCGTTCTCAGGGGGAAAATATCGGACCATCTACAAGTTGGTAATATTTACACTCGTTTTTTTGTACAAATGATAATGATAACGTGTTTAGTTTAAGTGTTGTATGAAAGCAGAATTCCTTGATAAGGATGGAAGGGGTCCTAGTGGCCTTACAACACAAATGGTTAGCATCTAATCATGTAAAAAACTGCACAATACTGGGGTTCCAAGCACGGAATTGGGGCCAGAATTGTGTTTCGTGGCCAGGATTGGTTTTCACCGGAGACATTTGAAATTTATCTGGATAAAGGCAATGATAAAAACATTGCAAAATGGGTTAACTTCGGTTCCCAGGTTATTAACCAGATTACTAAAACCGATGCTTGGACTGCTCAGAGCTCAAAAACATTTGTTATGTCTTGTCTGGAGGTATTCTAACGCTATATGTTGCTAAAATCAACTGCCTCAGCCTCAAACTATGTTTAAGATAATTAAGGTGATACCAACTAGACTTGCTCATCATTGGGATTTACCTTTAACTATTAATTAGCCTGTGACTCCGCCCTGGGGTAAGAGATTGGAATTAATAGGAGCCTGTAACAATCTTGTTGTGATAAAGCAGCCTTCTATTCATCAAGCGTAATTGGCAATATAGTAGCTGTGATTCTGCTGTGCAAGTAGAGGAGCTTTCATCGTGCAAAGTAGTAATCTCTCATGTGCCATGTAGGAATCTCTCAAGTGCCATGTAGGGCTTTGTGACAGACATTATGCTATTACCAGCTGAAGCTACCAAAGTCATAATGGTGGACGAACAGTATTCAGCATTGCCACAGTAGTCTGGTCAGTAAAATTTCAGTTATATTGTAAACTGATGGGGCTCTAAGGTGGAAATTTATGAATGCCATCTCAAGTTCGGAGACGGCGGAGATTTGCATGAGTTAACAATTATTCAGTTATTGGTATCAACTACCTATAGACACTAGGTGTATTCTATAGGTTAAAGGGTTGTTGAGCGAATATGCATAATCTGCATGCTCAATGTTGAATTGATACACTATGGTGGTGGCATATGTTAGTCACATGGGTGCAATCAAGTCAGAATATCCTGTAATAATTTACCTAATCTCATTTTACGTTAGAGTATCATCACGCACAATCAATGACAACACAAAATGGGTGTTGGATCATTAAGTATTTAATGAAATTATGGCTCGATGGAACACCGAATATCAATAAGTTTGTTTCCAGGCTCATTTACCGGTTGCAAAAATATGTGGCATAACAGTGGCGAAAGATACATTCTCGCTTTAAGGCGAAGGAAGTTATTTTTGTCTCCCTCCATTTTGCCTCATCAGTCGGGTCTTGCAATAAAGTCAGCAAGATCCCGCTTTAGGTTGTCGTCCTGTCTGACTGGCCTATGGAGCCATGCTTCCCGCTTTTGTCGGGAATAATAATACGACCTTTTACGGTTATTCTAAACGTAAAACTTTGCTGGTTCAGCCTTTGGCTCGGCAAACCAGCCTCTGCATGATAAAATCAATCATTGACTTATAGATTCTGAGTAGAATGCTCTTGCGGCTCGGATTGTCAGACCGATCCATTTGTGCTCACTGCAGAGTGCTGGGATAGCACCAAAAAAGAAAAGCATTACATTGCCTCTTCAGGAGATGGGAAGCGTTTTGTTTGAATGCTAATGTTACATCTAATACGGTACAGATAACTGACATCTTGGAGTTCGTTTCAAATGGGTCTTTGACAATAAATCAAGTTATAAGACCATTAACTGTGCCCAACGTGTCTTCCCATCATCTTTGCTGTAGCAAATGGGACTCACTCTGTTGGGTTTCACCCTCTAATCCAGAGTTTATAAACGATATCTTTCACACAAGTTCTCCCAGGACAAGCACAGGGCAGTATGGGATATTGACATGGTATTAACACTATTTCACCAGGGGCTCCAGCTATGTCCTTAGCTTTGGCTCGGCTCTCATAAGGTAGTTATCCTCATGGCGCTGGTCTCATCGCAACGGGTTCAGTCACTACATGTTGTGACTGGACAGGATGGTTATATCTGTAAATAATATTATATTTAAATGTTTAGTTAAGCAGAACAGACGCGAGGTCTCAAACTAGTTTCATGGCATACCCCATGGACCTTCGGTTACGTATGGTCACACATATACAACAATACGTCAAGGTCACGAAGAGCCTTAGAGGCTCTGAACTAACAATGTTTGTTAATTACAAAAACTTTATAAAAAGGTATTGGTTCAGACCATCTCCAGGTGGTTAAAACGGGGTTTGGCTCATGCAGGAGTAGATACTGATATTTTTCAAATCTCACTCCACCAGGGCTGCTACAACATCAGCAGCAAAGGTTATGTACGTTCCGCTGGACCACATCCTAGCGACTGCAGGATGGCCGAACGAATGAACTTTTTGAACATTTCATAATAACCTATTGCCAGACCAGGAGTATTTGCCAACTCTATTTTAGGTTCAGTGGTTAGTTTATTCCCGGATGAGAGGAGTTACTATTATTTATTAATTATGAATGTTTCCCTCATCTGTCAATGAAGCAGTTGTGGTTGTGTAGAATCGTTTCTCATGGCATGAAATCACAGAGCTTTTAAAGAACAAATCTTACCTGAAACACTAGCAGAATCAACGATCACATTAATACTTAAAAAAGATAAAGATATAGAAGAACCAGGCTCATATAGAGCTATTGCTTTGTTAAATACGGATCCAAAAATATTAGCGAAAACACTAGCTAGAAGACTAAGTAAATATGTTAGTAAATTAATAAATGAGGATCAAACGGGATTTATACCTAAGAGACATTCATTTAATAACCTGAGACGACTGCTTAACATAATGCACTCTCACAAACCTCAAGAACAAGAGTTATCTATCATTTCATTGGACGCAGAAAAAGCGTTTGATCAAGTAGATTGGGATTATATGATTAAAGTATTGCAAAAATTTCAAATGGGAGAGAACTTCATCGCATGGATAAAATTATTATATAACAAACCCACGGCTAGAATATTAACTAATAATATACTATCTACGAAATTCCAATTATCAAGGGGCAACAGACAAGGATGTTCATTATCACTGCTGTTATTTGCTCTGGTAATTGAACCTTTAGCTGAAAAAATCAGAACACACCCGGATATTTACGGTTATAATACAAAATATTCAAATAACATAATATCTTTATATGCAGACGATATAACCATATAACCATATAACAATTACAGCACGGAAACAGGCCATCTCGGCCCTACAAGTCCGCGCCGAACAATTTTTTTCCCTTAGTCCCACCTGCCTGCACTCATACCATAACCCTCCATTCCCTTCTCATCCATATGCCTATCCAATTTATTCTTAAATTATACCAACGAACCTGCCGCCACCACTTCCACTGGAAGCTCATTCCACACCGCTACCACTCTCTGAGTAAAGAAGTTCCCCCTCATGTTACCCCTAAACTTCTGTCCCTTAATTCTGAAGTCATGTCCTCTTGTTTGAATCTTCCCTATTCTCAAAGGGAAAAGCTTGATCACATCAACTCTGTCTATCCCTCTCATCATTTTAAAGACCTCTATCAAGTCCCCTCTTAACCTTCTGCGCTCCAGAGAATAAAGACCTAACTTATTCAACCTATCTCTGTAATTTAGTTGTTGAAACCCAGGCAACATTCTAGTAAATCTCCTCTGTACTCTCTCTATTTTGTTGACATCCTTCCTATAATTGGGCGACCAAAATTGTACACCATACTCCAGATTTGGTCTCACCAATGCCTTGTACAATTTTAACATTACATCCCAGCTTCTATACTCAATGCTCTGATTTATAAAGGCTAGCACACCAAAAGCTTTCTTTACCACCCTATCTATATGAGATTCCACCTTCAAGGAACTATGCACGGTTATTCCCAGATCCCTCTGTTCAACTGTATTCTTCAATTCCCTACCATTTATCATGTACGCCCTATTTTGATTTGTCCTGCCAAGGTGTAACACCTCACATTTATCAGCATTAAACTCCATCTGCCATCTTTCAGCCCATTTTTCCAAATGGCCTAAATCACTCTGTAGACTTTGGAAATCCTCTTCATTATCCACAACACCCCCTATCTTGGTATCATCTGCATACTTACTAATCCAATTTACCACCCCTTCATCCAGATCATTGATGTACATGACAAACAACAAAGGACCCAACACAGATCCCTGAGGCACCCCACTAGTCACCTGCCTCCAACCCGACAAACAGCCATCCACCATTACCCTCTGGCTTCTCCCATTCAGCCTCTGCTAAATCCATCTTGCTATTCCTGCATTTATACCCAACAGTTTAACCTTCTTAACCAACCTTCCATGAGGAACCTTGTCAAAGGCCTTACTAAAGTCCATATAGACAACATCCACTGCTTTACCCTCATCAATTTCCCTAGTAACCTCTTCAAAAAATTCAAGAAGATTAGTCAAACATGACCTTCCAGGCACAAATCCATGTTGACTGTTCCTAATCAGACCCTGTTTATCCAGATGCTTATATATATTATCTCTAAGTATCTTTTCCATTAATTTGCCCACCAAGTCAAACTAACAGGTCTATAATTGCTAGGTTTACTCTTAGAACCCTTTTTAAACAATGGAACAACATGCGCAGTACGCCAATCCTCGGGGACTATTCCCGTTTCTAATGACATTTGAAATATTTCTGTCATAGCCCCGGCTATTTCTACACTAACTTCCCTCAATGTCCTAGGGAATATCCTGTCAGGACCTGGAGACTTATCCACTTTTATATTTTTCAAAAGTGTCAGTACTTCTTTTACTTTGAAACTCATAGTATCCATAACTACTCTACTAGTTTCCCTTACTTCACATAATTCAATATCCTTCTCCTTGGTGAATACCGAAGAAAAGAAATTGTTCAATATCTCCCCCATCTCTTTTGGCTCTGCAGATAGCTGCCCACTCTGTTTCTCCAATGGACCAATTTTATCCCTCGTTATCCTTTTGCTATTAATATAGCTGTAGAAACCCTTTGGATTTACTTTCACCTTACTTGCCAATAATAATAATAGAAATAATCTAATCAAATTCTGGAAAACGCTCCCGATGTCTTTAATAGGTTGAATAAATGCTATAAAAATGATCTTTTTACCACAAATCCTATATTTATTTCAATCAATTCCAATATATCTTCCAAAAAAGTTTTTCAAAAAACTAGACTCAGACATTACAAATTTTATATGGGATTATAAATCCCACAGAATACAAAGAGCACACCTTAATAAACCAAAAGAGATGGGTGGTCTAGCGCTCCCTAACTTTATGTACTATAATTGGGCAGTATATATTAAAAATATGATTCACCTGCTGGACAACTCTGCCCAGCAGGTGGACTGGATTGTAATGGAGAGAGAGGACTGCTCTCCGTGTAATACGGGAGCGACTCTCCTCTCACCAATGAATCTGAATAACAAAAATTACAATAAAAATCCAATGATACATAGTACAATTAGAACTTGGAAACAAATAAAACAGAATCTAAAATTAAGAAATCTATCTCTTTTAATGCCAATAGTCAATAATCCGTCGTTTAAACCTTCAATTATAGATAAATCATTTACACAATGGGAAAGAATGGGAATCAAAACGCTCGGAGACTTGTATGAATTGGGAAAATTATTACCATTTCAACAATTACAACTGAAATATAATTTGAAAAATAATCAATATTTTAGATATCTTCAAATCCGTGACTATCTGAAAAAATATACAAAAGACTATCATAACATGCCCCCAGACTTATTGGATGAAGCCATGAAGACAAAGGCTGAATCAGCAAATCTAATATCATACTTATACAACATTATTTTAAATATAGAAATACCTACAACCGATGGTATTAGAAGAGACTGGGAACAAGAACTAGCTATAAAAATTTCAAAAGACAGCTGGGATAAACACTTACTATATGTGCATAAATGCTCGATCAACGTACGACATACTCTAATTCAATTCAAAACATTACATAGACTATATTATTCAAAAACTAAAATAAATAAACTTTTCCCCAATGTCTCACCCACTTGTGATAAATGTCAGTCACAAGAAGCTAACATAGCGCACTCTTTTGTTTTCTGTATAAAAATCCAAAAATTCTGGAACGAAATATTTGAAATCTTCACAAAATTACAAAACTTGTACCAAAAGCAGAATGGATCATTTTTGGAATATCGGAAGGTAACCCCGAATTAAACGTGTTTCAAAAGAACTTACTTAATTACGGGCTAATAATGGGAAAAAAAGCTTATACTCAAATTCTGGAAAAATGCTCCAATACCAACAATAAAAATGTGGATTTCAAACATGTTCGAAACACTACACTTGGAAGAGATGAGACTCCTCCTAGCAGGCAAAGCAGACCACTTCCAAAAGATGTGGTCTGCATTTATGGAACTATTACAAGCATAAGGTGCAATAGTAATTTAAAAAATAAATGGTACCAGGATCAGGACGGGGGGTAAAAAAAAACACGGTTGGTATATCCTTTTTTGCGGAGTTTTGTGTTACAATAGAGCGATTGTTTCTCCTTTTTTTTCTTTTCTTTCTAGGGTCTATTTCCTTTCTTTCCTTCCTTCTCTAACTTCTTCCCTAAGGGGCTTTCTTTTCCCAACACTTTCCTGCACCTTCACGATTCTTGCTCACTTTCCTTACTTCTTTTATTTCTACCTTTTGTAAAGCTTGAAAAACGAAGTGGTACAACAAATGTAATAAGATATATGTGATGTGTATTACTGTAATTTACTGTACTTCTAATAAAAATTAAAAAAATGAAATCACAGAGCTTTGAAATCTTCACGGAATCACTCACGTGACTCCGAAGTAAAATAGTAAGATTAAACGAGAACTTACCAGTTTGAAGTTTGATCTTTATTTTATGAGGAGTTACGATGAGCGATTACGTGCCCACCGCTCCCTACCCTCTCTCATAAACATCACTCGGTAGTTCTTGAAGATTGACGCGCATGCGGACTCGCGGGGCTTCTTCACATAATCGCTCATCGTAACTCCTCATAAAATAAAGATCAAACTTCAAATTGGTAAGTTCTCATTTAATCTTACTATTTTCAGTCTGAAGAAAGAAAGGTCTCGATCCGAAACGTCACCCATTCCTTCTCCCCAGAGATGCTGCCTGTCCTGCTGAGTTACACCAGCATTTTGTGTCCATCCTCAGATCAAACTCTCTGCTGACGGATCATTAGCTCCTCCAACTTGCATTCTACGATTGCACTGAATTATTCAATGTCCTGTGGGCTTTTGTAGACTGCGCTTTGAAAGTTGGTTAGCTTTGTTTGGGGTCAGGTGGATTACAATTCCTCCATCTACTTGGGTTTCTCTCCTCACTCTGTCAACATTGGTCAAAGGGAACGAGGAAAAGATCAGCTTTCCAGACTCAACGTTTGAGTTCAACTATTTCAGATAGAGCTCTTAAAGGGCCTGTCCCACTTACGCAACTTTTTCGGCGACAGCCGGCACCCGTCATAGGTCGTTGCAGGTCGCCGAAAATTTTCCAACGTGTTGAAACTCCAGCGGCGACCAGAATGACGCTACGACTCTTTGGGCGACTGAGGAGACGACTCACGACCATACAGGCGACATGTCGCGGGGTGAAGCCTGTACGGTCGTGAGTAGTCGCTCAAAGAGTCGTAGCGTATTTCTGGTCGCCGCTGGATTTTCAACATGTTGAACATTTTCGGCGATCTGCAAAGACCTATGACGGGTGCCGGCAGTCGCCGAAAAAGTCGCGTAAGTGGGACAGGCCCAATTAGAGTCAGAGAGTCATCGAGACACAGAGTCACAGAGTCACAGCAATAGAGTCATAGAGTGACACAAGGTGAAAACAGGTCCTTCGGCCCAACTTGCCCACATCGGCAAACATGTCCCAGCTACACTAGTCCCACCTGCCCGCGTTTGGTCCATATCCCTTTAAACCTGTCCTATCCATGTACCTTTCTAACTGTTTCTTAAACGTTGCGATAGTCCCAGCCTCAACTACCTCCTCTGGCAGCTCGTTCCATACACCCACCGCCCTTTGTGTGAAAAAGTTACCTCTCAGATTCCTATTAAATCTTTTCCCCTTCATCTTAAACCTCTGTCCTCTGATCATTGATTCCACTACTCTGGGAAAGAGACTCTGTGCATCTACCCTCTCAGGACTTTATACACCTCTATAAGATCACCCCTCATCCTCCTGCGCTCCAAGGAATAGAGTCCCGGCCTACTCATCCTGTCCCTATAGCTCACACCCTCTAGTCCTGGCAATATTTTCAAACATTTTCATTTCAGTTTAGACTTGAAAGATTACAGCACGGCAACAGGCCCTTCGGCCCACAGAGTCCGCACTGACCAATGATCCTCATACACCAGCAGTATCTTACACACACTAGGGACAATTTACAATTTTTACCGAAGCCATTTGACCTACAAACCTGAACGTGGGAGGAAACCGGAGCCTGAGAGACAATAGACAATAGGTGCAGGAGTAGGCCATTCAGCCCTTCGAGCCAGCACCGCCATTCAATGTGATCATGGCTGATCATCCCCAATCAGTACCCCGTTCCTGCCTTCTCCCCATATCCCCTGACTCCGCTATCTTTAAGAGCCCTATCTAGCTCTCTCTTAAAAGTATCCAGAGAACCGGCCTCCACCGCCCTCTGAAGCAGAGAATTCCACAGACTCACCACTCTCTGTGAGAAAAAGTGTTTCCTCGTCTCCGTTCTAAATGGCTTACCCCTTATTCTTAAACTGTGGCCCCTGGTTCTGGACTCCCCCAACATCGGGAACATGTTTCCTGCCTCTAGCGTGTCCAAACCTTTAACAATCTTATATGTTTCAATGAGATACCCTCTCATCCTTCTAAACTCCAGAGTGTACAAGCCCAGCTGCTCCATTCGCTCAGCATGACAGTCAGAGGGTGGTGAATCTGTGGAATTCTTTGCCACAGAAGGCTGTGGAGGCCATGTCAGTGGATATATTTAAGGCAGAGATTGACAGATTCGTGATTAGTACGGGTGTCAGAGGTTATGGGGAGAAGGCAGGAGAATGGGGTTAGGAGGGAGAGATAGATCAGCCATGATTGAATGACGGTGTAGACTTGATGGGCCGAATGGCCGAATTCTGGTCATATTACTTATGACCTGTTTTATGGACAAATAAAGGCACCTTTAAAATGTTTAAGAAGGATTTTTTTCCCCAAAGGTTGCCTATCTGGAAACTTGAGCAAAACGCAAAAAGCTGGAGTAACTCAGCGGGACAGGCAGCATCTCTGGGGAGAAGGAATGGGTGACGATTCAGGTTGAGACTCTTCTTCAGACTCTTTGAGGGACTTAACCTGAAGCAGCGTCTGCCAAATATTACACTGGACAATATAATCTTAGAATCATAGAGTCAAGTAGCGTGGAAACAGGCCCTTCGGCCCAACTCGTCCATGCTGGCCAAGATGCCCCGCCTACACCAGTCCCACCTCTAAACCTTTCCTATCCATGGACCTGTTCAAGCATCTTCTTCTGCTGAGCAATAAATATTACCAAGGAAACATTACTCCTTTAGTTTAGTTTCGAGATACAGAGCGGAAACAGGCCCCTACGGCCCACCGAGTCCGAACCAACCAGCGATCCCCGCACATTAACGCTACCCGACACGCACATGGGGACAATTTTACACTTACACCAAGCCAATTAACTGACAAACCTGCACGTCTTTGGAGTGTGGGAGGAAACCGAAGATCTTGGAGAAAACCCACGCAGGTCACGGGGAGAACGTACAAACGGATGTAGGCAGCACCCGTAGTCGGGATCGAACCCGGGTCACCGGTGCTGTGAGGCAGCAACTCTACCGCTGCCCCACTGTGTGACCTGGGCCCTCTAGTCCTTCATACTTCCTACCTAGGGTAAAGGTTCTGACTGACTACCCTAGATTAAAAGATCTAGATTTTTCAATTTTGAACGGATGGTGCCTGAGTGATTCTTTCGCGATGCTTTATATTAATGCCCCTGTCCCACTTAGGAAACCTGAACGGAAACCTCTGGAGACTTTGCGCCCCACCCAAGGTTTCCGTGCAGTTTCCGGAGGTTGCAGGTGGTTGCCGGAGGTTGCAGGTAGTGGAAGCAGGTAGGGAGACTGACAAAAACCTCCGGGAACCGCACGGAAACCTTGGGTGGGGCGCAAAGTCTCCAGAGGTTTCCGTTCAGGTTTCCTAAGTGGGGCAGGGGCATTAGGAAGGGAAGATTTACCCCAGAATTAGGGGGCGGTGAGGCGGTGCAGCGGGTAGAGCTGCTGCCTCACAGCGCCAGGGACCCGGGTTCGATCCTGAACTCGGGTGCTGTCTGCATGTGGTGTTTATACGTTCTCCACGTGACCGCGTGGGTTTCCTCTGGTGCCACCTCATTGAAACTTGCCGAATAGTGAAAGGCCTGGATAGAGTGGATGTGGAGAGGATGTTTCCACTAGTGGGAGAGTCTAGGACGAGACGTCACAGCCTGAGAATAAAAGGACGTACCTTTAGAAAGGAGATAAGGAGGAATTTCTTTAGTCAGAGGGTTGTGAATCTGTGGAATTCATTGCCACAGAAGGCTGTGGAGGCCAAGTCATTAAGGCAGAGATAGATATATTTTTGATTAGTACAGGTGCCAGTTATGGGGAGAAGGCAGGAGAATGAGGTTAGAAGGGGGAGATAGATCAGCCATGATTGAATGGCAGTGGACTGGATGGGCAGAGTGGCCTCATTCTGCTCCTATCACTTATGATCTTATGATCATAGCCTGAGAATAAAAGGCCGTTCCTTTACGAAGGAGATGAGGAGGAATTTCTTTAGTCAGAGGGTGGTGAATCTGTGGAATTCTTTGCCACAGAAGGCTGTGGAGGCCGAGTCAGTGGATATATTTAAGGCAGAGATAGATAGAATCTCGATTAGTACGGGTGTCAGAGGTTATGGGGGGAAGGCAGGAGGGAGAGATAGATCAGCCCTGATTGAATGGCGGAGTAGACTTGATGGGCTGAATGGCCTAAATCTGCTCCTATGACATAAAGTTATGAACTTTAAAAGATCAACGAAAATAAACGGAGGTGTGAGCAGAGCTTCTCGGCCAGACCACGAGGGGGTGCTGTGGCTCCTCTGGATACAGTGTTAGGCGATCGGATGCATCAAAGTTCTGCAGGACAGAGGTCGATGCCACATGATGTGCAGAAAAGATGATGCGGATGATGCACAGATACATCCTTTTATTCTGAGGCTGTGCCCTCTGGTGCGAGACTCTCCCACTAATGGAAACATCCTCTCTACATCCACCCTATCCAGGCCTTTCACTATTTGGTAAGTTGCAATGAGGTCCCCCCCACCTCATCCTTCTAAATCCAGCGAGTACAGGCCCAGTGCCGACAAACGCTCATCATATGTTAACCCACTCATTCCTGGGATAATTCGCGTAAACCTCCTCTGGACCCTCTCCACAGTCTCTTGCCCAGAGTAGGTGAATCGAGGACCAGAGGACCCAGGTTCAAGGTGAAGGGGAAAAGATTTAATAGGAATCTGAGGGGAAACATTTTCACACAAAGGGGTGGAATAGAAACCAAGAAACATAGACAATAGGTGCAGGAGTAGGCCATTCAGCCCCTCGAGCCAGCACCGCCATTCAATGTGATCATGTCTGATCATCCACAATCAGTATCCCGTTCCTGCCTTCTCCCCATATCCCTTGATTCCGTTAGCCCAAAGAGGTATATCCAACTCTCTCTTGAATCAGAGGGTTTGCAGTTTGAGGTTTAAAGTGGAGGGGGAAAGATTTAATAGAATTCTGAGGGGTAACATTTTCATACAAAGGGTGGTGGGTGTATGGAACGAGCTGCCGGAGGAGGTCGTTGAGGCTGGGACTATCCCAACGTTTAAGAAGCAGACAGGTACATGGATAGCCAGTACATGGATAGGACAGGTTTGGAGGGATATGGGCCAAATGCAGGCAGGTGGGACTAGTGCAGCTGGAACATGTTGGCCGGTGTGGGCGAGTTGGGCCGAAGGGCTTGTTTCCACACTGTATCATTCTATGACTCTGTGACTGAAATTTCACACAAATTTCACTGTACCTTAATTGGTACATGTGCCAATTAAATTAAATCTTGAATCTTGAGTCTTGAGTTCACCCCAACCACATTCTGGCGTAGGTGGGAGCGGCTCACCTTCCCGGTAACAACCCAAAGTGTCTTTTCATGCTTTTATTCTGGGGTTCATTGCAAAACGAAAATCACATATTGTGAAGAGGAGTCAAGAATGTTTTATTGTCATGTGTCCCAGATAGACCAATGACAATCTTACTTGCAGCAGCACAACAGAACATGGAAACATCATACACTGCAAACAGTATATTAAACGGGTTTAGTGCATGCGTGTATATGTGTGTGCATGCATGCGTGTGTGTGTGCGTGTGTGTGTATATGTGTGTGCATGCATGCGTGTGTGTGTGTGTGCATGCGTGTGTGTGTGTGCGTGCGTGCGTGCGTGCGTGCGTGCGTGCGTGTGTGTGTGTGTGTGTGTGTGTGTGTGTGTGTGTGTAAATATTTATATATTTATGTATATATGTAAATAAATGTGTGTATATACGTATATATATATACACACACACACACACACACACACACACATGTACACACACACAAAACAAACAAACAATAATAGTGCAAAAATACAAAACCAATACCTCTGAGTCTACTGTAGTTCAGGGTTTATTTGGAGGTTGTAGTAGTACAGCCTGATGGCTGTAGGGAAGAGCTATTCCTGAAGCTGGAATCAGGCTCCTGTATCTTCTTCCCGATGGCAGGGGTGAGATGAGAGCGTGGCCAGGATGGTGTGGGTCTCTGATGATGCTGGCTGCCTTTTTGAGGCAGTGACTGCTGTAGATCCCTTCGATGGTGGGGAGGTCAGTACCCGTGATGGACCGGGCAGTGGTCACCACTTTTTGCCGTTTTCTTTGCTCCTGGGCTTTCGAGTTGGTGAACCAGGCCGTGATACAACCAGTCAATGTGCTCTCTACTGTACACCCGTAGAAGTTCAAGAGAATCCTCTCTGACATACCGAACCTCCGTAATCTTCTCAGGAAGTAGAGGCGTTGATGTGCTTTATTTATCATTGCATCGGTGTGATGGCTTCAAGAAAGATCTTCAGTAATATGCACGCCCAGGGACTTGTAGCTGTTAGGGCCTGTCCCACTTGGCAGTTTTTTTCGGCGACTGCCGGCGTCATTGACTGAACATTTCAAAAACCAATGGCGACAAAAGAATGCTGCGTCACTTGAGGAAACACCGTGCGTCACTACATCGTCACACCGCGTCACGCCGCATCACGCCGCATCACGCCACGGATTTTTCGGTGACCTGATACGTCAGTCAATGATGCTGGCAGTCGCTAAAAAAATCGCCAATTAGCACAGGCCCTTTTGTCTCTCTCCACCATCATCCCGTCGATATAGACAGGTTTATTTGTGTCCTCATCCTTTCTCTTTCAAAGCCCACAGTCAGTTCCTTGGTCTCATTGAGAGCCAGGTTGTGTAAGAAGGAACTGCAGATGCTGGTTTCAACCAAACATAGACCCAAAAAGCTGGAGCAACTCAGCGGGGCCGGCAGCATCTCTAGACAATAGACAATAGACAATAGGTGCAGGAGTAGGCCATTCGGTCCTTCGAGCCAGCACCGCCATTCAATGTGATCATGGCTGATCATCCACAATCAGTACCCCGTTCCTGCCTTCTCCCCATATCCCCTGACTCCACTATCCTTAAGAGCCCTATCTAGCTCTCCCTTGAAAGCATCCAGAGAACCGGCCTCCACCGCCCTCTGAAGCAGAGAATTCCACACACTCACAACTCTCTGTTTCCTCATCTCCTTTCTAAATGGCTTACTCCATATTCTTAAACTGTGGCCCCCGGTTCTGGACTCCCCCAACATCGGGAACATGTTTCCTGCATGTCCAAACCCCTAATAAAATCATATGTTTCAATAAGATCCCCTCTCATCCTAAACTTCAGAGTATACAAGCCCAGCCGCTCCATTCTCTCAGCATATGATAGTCCCGCCATCCCGGGAACAGGGACAGCTCTTCAGGAACAGGAACAATTTCTTCCCTACAGCCATTAGACTATTAAACACTGCAACCTCCAAATAAGCTCTGAACTACAGTAGACTTGGAGGTATTGGTCTTGTATTTTTGCACTAGTATTGTTTGTTTGTTTTATGTGTGTATATGTGTGTGTATATATACCCATTTACACACATATACAAATATTTACACATATACATATACACACACACACACACACACGCACACACACACACACACACACACACATACGCATATCTACACACACACACACACACACACACACACACACACGCTGCACTCCCTCAATAGCAAGAATGTCCTTCCTCAAATTAGGGGAAGTAATGGGTGACAATCGGGTCGAGACCCTTCTCCAGAGCCGGGTTGTGGCACCATTGGTCAGCATTTGGTCAATCGATCGATCTCACTTCTATACTCTGACTCATCATCAGTACTAGATGGACGTGTGTCTGGGGTGGGATGTACGCAACAGTCAGGATGAGGATGGTGAGTTCCCTCAGGGGGTAGAAGGGGGCGACACTTCACCGCCAGATGTTCCAGGTGTTCCAGGTGTGGGGAGCAGGAGTTGGGCAGGCCTGCCACATCTGAGCACCACACAGAGCTGACCATGAGGCAGACACCCCTCGCTTCTCCCCTTCCCCGATGCCTGCGTTCGGTCCAAACCCTCAGGCAGGGCAGCTGATTCTGGGGAGCTGGGGGTGAGCCATGTCTCTGTGAAACAGAACACAGAGAATTCCCTCAGCTCCCTCTGCTAAAGCAGCCAAGACCTTTCAGGGCAGCACGGTGGCTCAGCGGTAGAGTTTCCACCCTACAGCGAATGTGGCGCCGGAGACCCAGGTTCGATCCCGACTACGGGTGCTGTCTGTACTGAGTTTGTACGTTCTCCCCCTTGACCTGCGTGCTCTGAAAATTAATAACCCATTATCTGTGTATTTGCACTTTATCAGTTTATTTATTCATGTGTGTATATATTTATATAATGGTATATGGACACACTGATCTGTTCTGTATTCATGCCGACTATATTCTGTTGTGCTGAAGCAAAGCAAGAATTTCATTGTCCTATCTGGGACACATGACAATAACCTCTCTTGTCTTGTCTTGTCTTTGGTTTTCTCCAATATCTTCAGTTTCTCCCACACTGCAAAGATGTACGGGTTTGTAGATTAATTGGTTCGGTAAATGTAAAAATTGTCCCTGGTCGGCACGGACCTGGTGGACCGAATGGCCTGTTTCCGTGCTGTATATCTAAACAAAACTAAATTAAAATAAACCTTAAGTCCTCCGCTTTATTTTCCAGTGACTGAACGTTGGATGGTAGGGAGAGGGGGGTCGTAGTCCCCTGCGCTTCAGTCTGATAGTAGCAGAATTAGGCCATTCGGCCCATCAAGTCTACTCCACCATTCAATCATGGTTGATCTATCTCTTCCTCCTAACCCCATTCACCTGCCTTCTCCATATAAACCCTGACACCCGTACTAAACAAAAATCTATCTATCTCTGCCTTAAAAATATCCATTGACTTGGCCTCCACAGCCTTCTGTGGTGAAGAATTCCACAGATTCACCACCCTCTGACTAAAGAAATTCCCCCTCATCTCCTTCCTCAAGGCTGCCAACATCGTGGAGCTGGAGGTCTTGCTCGGGACTGACTTTGAGCCCCACCGCGGGGACGTGGTCTTACCATCGGAGCCTGCGATCCCTTGCCTGGGATCGACGCTCTAACTGCGGCCTGCGGAGTCCAACATCAAAGAGCTTGCAGTCTCGGGTGGAGACCGATGTCGGGGAAGCTCCAAAGTCACAGGAGGTTCGACCAGCCCCGACCAAGGGTCCGATCGCCCAGCGCGGGGGAGCTGAGATCCCCCCGATGCGGGATCTTGATCGCCCCAACGTGGAGGGCCCGACCGCCAGCTGCGGGAGTCAAGTTCATCCCGTCAACGGAAGGTTCGAGGCCCCCGACCGCGGGAGAACAAAGAAGGGAAGAGATTGAACTTTTTTTTCGCCTTCCATCACAGTGAGGAATGTGGAGGAGTCACTGTGGTGGATGTTCATGTTAAAATGTATTGTGTGTTCTGTTGCTTTTTATTGGTATGACTCTATGGCAAATCAGATCCCTCGTATGTTGCAAAACATACTTGGCTAATAAAGTATGATTATGATTATTATTATCTATACTATTACTAAACTCTCATCTTGACCACTTGTTTGTGTTGTTTTTAAATTTGCACAAAAACACTACCCTATATCGCTAGGATTTTTTTGCCACCTTACTCAGCGTTCTCCTCTGCTCCAAGTTTTGTTCCAATCGGTGGAATATTACAAATGTTATGAAGGTTTAAAAAATCGTGAGATGAGCAGATTGGTCTTCTGGCCTGTCAGTCACCATGTCCCTTCCGGGGGCGAGGAGAATAAAGCCCGGGAGGCCAGGCATAAGTCAGTCAGCCCGGAAGCCGTGAATGAGAGTTGAGTCCAGAACTGTGAGTCCACAAGCCGTTAGTGAGTGAACTGTGAGTCCACAAACCGTGAGAGACTGAATTGTGAGTCCACAAGCCGTGAGTGAGTGAACTGTGAGTCCACAAGCCATGAGTGAGGGAACTGTGAGTCCACAAACCATGAGTGACTGAACTGTGAGTCCACAAGCCGTGCTGAGTCCGGAAGTCGCACTGACTCTGGAAGTTGAGCCGAGTCCAGAGGTCCACAAGCCGTGAGTAACTGAACTGTGAGTCCACAAGCCATGAGTGAGTGAACTGTGAGTCCACAAGCCGTAAGTGACAGAACTGTGAGTCCACAAGCTGTGAGTGAGTGAACTGTGAGTCCACAAGCCGTGAGTGAGTGAACTGTGTGTCCACAAGCCATGGCTGAGTGAACTGTGAGTCCACAAGCCGTGGCTGAGTGAACTGTGTCCACAAGCCGTTCCTGAGTGAACTGCGAATCCTCAAGACGTGGCTGAGTGAACTGTGAGTACACAAGACGTGGCTGAGTGAACTGTGAGTCCACAAACTGTGGCTGAGTGAACTGTGAGTCCACAAGCTGTGGGTGAGTGAACTGTGAGTCCACAAGCCATGAGTGAGTGAACTGTGAGTCCACAAGCCGTGAGTGAGTGAACTGTGAGTCCACAAGCCGTGCTGAGTCCGGAAGTCGCACTGACTCTGGAAGTTGAGCCGAGTCCAGAGGTCCACAAGCCGTGAGTAACTGAACTGTGAGTCCACAAGCCATGAGTGAGTGAACTGTGAGTCCACAAGCCGTGAGTGGCTGAACTGTGAGTCCACAAGCTGTGAGTGAGTGAACTGTGAGTCCAGAAGGCTGACCACCCCCGCCCACACACCCCCCATCCCCCTCCCCTTGCACACCTCCCTCCCCCCCAGTGGCAGCCCACGGCAACGGCAGGCACACCCCCCATCCCCCTCCCCTTGCACACCCCCCCCCCCCCCCCCCCCCACCGGCCCCTGCCTGAAGCCGAACCCCTTCCCCGGCTACATAACGCTCCCGCTGGCCCCCACCTGAAGCCTCCCTGTCCCCCGCTGCAGGATTAGCCCAAGAATCCATTCGGCCCACAATGTCCATACTAACCCTCTGGAAACCAGTCCATTCGGTCCACAACATCCATACTAACCCTCTAGAAAGCCCTCCCCACTGGCCACTGCCTGAAGCCGTCCCACTCCCCCCTCCCCCACCGGCCACTGACAGCCCCCGCCTGAAGCCGACCCTCTCCACCAGCTGCAGATACGCAACAAGAGACACAACAAGAAAGAACTGAATAAATCTCCTCTTTAACGTTTAAATTGTTGTTATATTTTGAGTTATTCACATTTTAAGCTTTAATGAATCCCTTTTCCACTCGCCGTGCCCGACAGCCGCACCTGCGCAGTAATACCTGCGTGTTCTCCGTCACAATGGGAAACCAATGGCTGCGCCGCCGGAGAGCCACTGAGAGTGGTTGGGGGGGGGGGGGGGTTGAGGGGGGATGGAGTGAGTACGTGGGGGGGGGGGAGGGCAAGGGGTAGAGTGGGGGAGGGGAGGAGGGGGGATCAAGGGCGTTACAACTGGAACCCGTCAGCCGCTCCAGCGCTGTTGGGGGCTATGCGTGGGTGGTGGAATATTGGCATTGGTGGAGAGGTGGAATATTGTGTTGGGGGACCAGCCCTCCCGTGTGAGAATGGGACCCAACGGGTCCCACTTAGTCTAGTTATTATTAATTCCGAAGCTATGACCTCAGGTCCAGGCCTCTCCCACTTGTCCTGCCCGTCGGACACATTTCCAGACACAATAGAGGCCTCGCCGGTGATTCCAGGGACTCCCAGTTCTTCCGGCCCTTCTCTAGGTCGGGGATTCCCCAGCGATTGGGAATTCCCTTACAGTCGGCAGATCTGTTACCGTTGGCAGATCGCAAAGGCTATAATTTGGAGGTGGTATTAGCAGCTTGCTAGTCCCAGCACTGATGTGTACTGTTTCATTTATCCACGTAAGCTCAGAACAACTATATTTGATTATCTTCTGTTGTGCTGCTTGCTACATGTTGCCACAGACAGGCACCATCTTCAATTAGTCTTCAATCATTGCACCCTTTAAGCATTTTTTTGGAAAGACTACTTTTTGTTTAGTTCACAAGGGCGTAAGATCATAATGGTAGCATTGGTCATAAGGTGATGTGACAGGAGCAGAATTAGGCCATTCGGCCCATCAAGTCTACTCCGCCATTCAATCATGGCTGATCTATCTCTCCCTCTCAACCCCATTCTCCTGCCTTCTCCCCATAACCTCTTGACACCCGCACTAATCACAAATAGTTTATTTAGTTTAGTTTATTGACACGTGTACCGAGGTACATTGAAAAGCTTTTGTTGCGTGCTATCCAGTTAGCGGAAAGATAATACATGATTACACGGGCGGTCACGGTGGCGCAGCGGTAGAGTTGCTGCCTTACAGTGAATGTAGCGCCGGAGACCCGGGTTCAATCCTGACCACGGGCGCTGTCTGTACGGAGTTTGTACGTTCCCCCCGTGACCTGTGTGGGTTTTCTCTGCGATCTTCGGTTCCCTCCCACACTCCAAAGACGTGCAGGTTTGTAGGTTAATTGGCTTGGTAAATATAAAAATTGTCCCTAGTGAGTGTAGGATAGTGTTAATGTGCTGGTCGGCGCTGACTCGGTGGGCTGAAGGGCCTGTTTCTGCTCTGTATCTCTAAACTAAACTAAACTAAAAATTGAACATTTAGTACAAGGCAAAACTTGGCTACGAGTGCTGTTCGTAGTTTGTACATTCTCCCCCTGGCCTGCGTGGGTTTTCTCTTAGTGCTTCGGTTTCCTCCCACACTCCAAAGACGTACGGGTTTGTAGGTTAATTGCTTTCTGTAAATTATAAATTGTCCCTGGTGTGTGCAGGATGGTGCCAGTGTACAGGGGCATCGCTGGTCGGCACTGACTCGGTGGGCCGAAGGGCCTGTTTCCATTCTGTATCTCTAAACAAAACTAAACGTGACAATGTCTAATAATTAGAACCAACCCATGGAATAATCAAACCATTTCATTCCATTGGAGTGAATGAACATTCTAACACAATTTATCGTTCTTGACCATCCTAAATAACATGACTGATCCATGGCTTCATATCCATTGTTTAGAGACACAGACACTTCGGCCCACAGAGTCCACACTGACCAGCGATCCCTGCACACTAGCACTATCCTACACACACTAGGGACAGTTTTATAGACAACCGACAATAGGTGCAGGAGTAGGCCATTTGGCCCTTGGAGCCAGCACCGCCATTCACTGTTATCATGGCTGATCATCCCCAATCAGTACCCCGTTCCTGCCTTCTCCCCATATCCCTTGACTCCGCTATCTTTAAGAGCTCTACCTAGCTCTCTCTTGAAAGCATCCAGAGAATTGGCCTCCACCGCCCTCTGAGGCAGAGAATTCCACAGACTCACAACTCTCTGTGTAAAAAAGTTTTTCCTCATCACCGTTCTAAATGGCCGACCCCTTATTCTACATTTATACCAAGCCAATTAACCGGCAATTAACCTGTCAGCAGTTACGGGGAGAAGGCAGGAGAATGGGGTTAGAAGGGAGAGATAGATCAGCCATGATTGAATGGCGGAGTAGACTTGATGGGCCAAATGGCCTAATTCTAGCAATGGTCACTTATGATCTTGTGATCTTTTGATCCAAAACTTGTACGTCTTTAGAGTATGTGAGGAAACCGTCATCCCAGCATATTCTGTCATATGCTGAGAGAATGGAGTAGCTCAGCTTGTATGCTCTGGAGTTTAGAAGGATGAGAGGATATCTCATTGAAACATATAAGATTGTTAAGGGTTTGGACACGCTAGAGGCAGGAAACATGTTCCCGATGTTGGGGGTGTCCAGAACCAGGGGCCACAGTTTAAGAATAAGGAGTAAGCCATTTAGAATGGAGACGAGGAAACACTTTTTCTCACAGAGTGTGGTGAGTCTGTGGAATTCTCTGCCTCAGAGGGCGGTGAAGGCAGGTTCTCTGGATGCTTTCAAGAGAGAGCTAGATAGGACTCTTAAAAATAGTGGAGTCAGGGGATATGGGGAGAAGGCAGGAACGGGGTACTGATTGTGGATGATCAGCCATGATCACATTGAATGGCGGTGCTGACTCGAAGGGCTGAATGGCCTACTCCTGCATCTATTGTCTATTGTCTATTGAAGAGACTCCGTACAGCCAAGCGCCCGTGGTCGGGATTGAACCCGTGTCTCTGGCGCTGTGAGGCAGACACTCTACTGCTACTGTGCATAATTTGAATGCACAAATATTGTCACGTATGTTCAAGTCTTGTCAAGTTTGAGTTTATTGTTGTCTGCATGTGTACGGTGAGTTACAGATACGATGAAAATCCTGCTTGCAGCAGCATCACAGACTCATTGAATCAGACAACTCACAATAACATCAATTATATGTAAATATAAACTATAAATTACAAGTACATTTTTTATACTGACACAGAATCATCTTGTATGGGAGTGAACCAACAAGTGTTCACTTTCCAAGCTTTTCCCACTTAAACTAAATTCCTTTTCCTGTATATATCACCCAAATATTTACTTTTACCCGGGTCTTTATAAATTCATAAGTGATAGGAGAAGAATTAGGCCATTCGGCCCATCAAGTCTACTCTGTCATTCAATCATGGCTGATCTATCTCTCCCTCCTAACCCCATTCTCTTGCCTTCTCCCCATAACCCCTGACACCCGCACTGATCAAGAATCTATCAATCTCTGCCTTAAAAATATCCATTGACAACAAACAATAGACAATAGGTGCAGGAGTAGGCCATTCGGCCCTTCAAGCCAGCACCGCCATTCAATGTGATCATGGCTGATCATCCCCAATCAGTACCCTGTTCCTGCCTTCTCCCCATATCTCCTGACTCCGCTATCTTTAAGAGCCCTATCTAGCTCTCTCTTGAAAGCATCCAGAGAAGCGGCCTCCACGGCAGAGAATTCCACAGACTCACAACTTCCACGACTCTGTTCTAATTGACTAGGCCTCCACGGCAAAGAATTCCACGGATTCACCACCCTCTGACTAAAAAAAACCTCCTCATCTCCTTCCTGATGGAACGTCCTTTAATTCTGAGGCTATGACCTCTAATAGTAGACTCTCCCACTGGTGGAAACATCCTCTCCACATCCAAGATGGCACCTAAAACGTGGTAACTCTAGTGTACCGACTCTGTGTGGTTTACTATTGTATCTTACATGCTTAATATAGTTAAGATCAATTCCTTAGGTTCTTGATTAAGTTTACTTCCAAATCTCTGTGAACTGTACTTTCTCTGAAGTTCAGTTTATTTTATTGTCACGTGTGTCGAGGTACAGTGAAAAGCTTTTTTGTTGCGTGCTAACCAGTCAGCGGACAAAATATACATGATTAAAGTCCGCCGTGTACAGATACAGGATAAAGGGTTATTGCAAGATAAAGTGCAGTAAAGTCAATAGACAATAGACAATAGGTGCAGGTGGAGGCCATTTGGCCCTTCGAGCCAGCACCGCCATTCAATGTGATCATGGTTGATCATCCACAATCAGTACCCCGTTCCTGCCTTCTCCCCATATCCCCTGACTCCCCTATTTTTAAGAGCCCTATCTAGCATTCTCTTGAAAGCATCCAGAGAACCTGCCTCCACCGCCCTCTGAGGCAGGGAATTCCACAGACTCATCACTCTCTGTGAGAAAAAGTGTTTCCTCGTCTCCGTTCTAAATGGCTTACTCCTTATTCTTAAACTGTGGCCCCTGGTTCTGGATGAAAGATAGTCCGAGGGTCTCCGATGAGGTAGATGGGAGGTCAGGGCTACTCTCTGGCAAATAACAGCTGGGAAGAAACTGACCCTGAATCTGGAAGTGTGTGTGTGTTTTCACACTTCTGCACCTCTTGCCAGAGGGGAGAGGGGAGAAGAGGGAGTGGCCAGGGTGAGACTGGTCCTTGAATTGTGATTCTGATTGTGATTGTGATAAATGATTAGAACAAGGGTTCCCAACCTGGCGTAAATTTAATCCCAGGGGGGTAAATCTCGCTTATCCAGGGGGTAAATTTGTTGATTCTGGAGTTGTACATATCTTTTCTCATAGACACACACACACACACACACACACACACACACACACACACACACACACACACACACATCGCAAAGGCGGGGGCCAGGGAAAGCGGGGGAGCGCTGTCTGGAATTCACACCCGCGATGAAGATGAAAGTAAAACGGCTGCACAGTGTAAAGTAAGTCCTTTAGAGAGCGTGGGGGGGGGGGGGGGGGGAGGAGATGGGGGAGGAGAAGGGGGGAAGAGAAGGGGTGGAGACACTTTTAAGAAGCCAGACAACTTTAGCGGGCATTTTACCTACCGGTCGGATTTCCTTGGTCCTGAAAACTCCAATGAGCAAATTAAAATGCCTGGTCAGTGAAGGAGTTTGCCTATGGCTGCCCTCGACTGCCTGTAACTAAATAGCGACCCCATCCACTGCACTACGAGTTAAACAGAACCATGCCGACCAAATTTTACTCGTGGAAAATTTTTCAACATGCTGAAATTCTGGAACTTCCCTCGAGCATGAAGGAGAGTTCCAGCGACCTCATAGGCCCACGTGTCGACCATGCTGCATAGTTTGAGTCTGGTCTTCTAAACTCGCAGATTAGGTTGCCCAAGTGGGACAGCCCCTTTAGTTGTTCATAAATAAGTGAAATAACATTGTCGTGGGCTATTAAAGTTGCCGGGGGTAAACAGGACGAAATAGGTTGGAAATTCCCTGATTTAGAAGAATGATCACTGAATTGTATGCACTGCATTTCAATGCAGGAAGGAACTGCAGATGTTCAAGAAGGAACTGCAGATGTTCAAGAAGGAACTGCAGATGCTGGAAAATCGAAGGTAGACAAAAATGCTGCAGAAACTCAGCGGGTGCGGCAGCATCTATGGAGCGAAGGAAATAGGCAACGTTTCGGGCCGAAACGTTGCCTATTTCCTTCGCTCAATAGATGCTGCCGCACCCGCTGAGTTTTCACAGCTTTTTTGTCTTACAAGGAACTGCAAATGCTGGTTTAAACTGAAGATAGACACAAAAAGCTGGAGTGGTGCAGCGGATCAGACAGCATCACTGGAGAAGAGGAATAGGTGACGTCTCGGGTTGAGGCCGCAGTCTCAACCGGAAACGTTATCCGCATAGAGTGCGGGGATCTGTGCTGGCTGGGACCTCTGCTATTCTTGATAGATATAAATGAAGGGGCCGTTCTTTTGCTGTGCTGTTATAGTGCTCTAATGCTGCAGAGATGCAGTGCAGGTTAGAATGCTGCAGAGTGTTAAGGGCCTGTCCCATGAGCATGCAACTGCATGCGGCAAGCGCGACCAAACCGGAAGCGGGGGCCGCGCGGAGGTCGAGTGATCCCGTACGAGTTGACGTGAAGTTCGAGCGAAGTCCGCGGGAAGTTTGCGCGTGACATACGCTGTCAAGACGCTGCGTACGGCGTCGAGAGGCTGCGCATGCCCGTCGAGGCGGTGCGTACGGCCTCAATGCGGCTGCGGGCCGGCAGGCCGTTGCCGCGCGGAATTTTTGGTCAGTCAGTTTTTCGGAGCCCCGCGCGATGTCGGGACCAGCTCCGCACAACTTCAAACGGCTCCGGCAACTGAAGTGAGACCGGCCCCCCCCCGAGGCCTTACGGCTCAAGCGACCACGTTAGGTCGCGCTTGCCGCATGCAGTCGCATGCTCGTGGGACATGCCCCTCTGTCACAGTCATAACAGGTCTCCAAAAAAACAGCAACTGGACCCCCCTAGACAAGGTCTACAACAACCTACCACCTAGTTGACGTCAAGCTGCGGCAAGCTACCGACAACCGGCGACCCATTGGGACGTCCACGTACGTCCACACCTACGACAACCGAAGTCAACATACGTCCACCCGCGACAAGCTATGACCCTGTCGGCAACAACTGAAGACAATTCAGTCGCCGGTACCTGTTGACGTAGGTTGACGTAGGTAGTCGCCAATGGAATTCACCGGAGCCAGCACCCGGCGACAACCTACGTCATCCTGGCGACAACCTACATCATCCTGGCGACAACCTACAACAGCACCAACGACAGGAGAAGACAAGCTACGTCAAGCTCACAGTCGCCGAAACGTTTTGTACATTTCAAAATCCAGCAGCGACCAGAAAAACGTTACGACTCTTTAGGCGACTTGAGGAGACGACTCACGACCGTACAGGCGGCACCCCGGCAACCATGTGGCGACAGCCTAGTCGCATGTAGTAGGTATGTTGCAAAGCCTACCTGAAGCGTCGCTGAATATCTGCCGCTGAGGTTGTGCGCGATTTTGGCGCCGTTTAGAGGGGGCGGGTTTAAAACGCGATTTTCTCTAAGCTGTTCCAATCGAAAATGTTCAGCCTAGTTAATTATTAACGAAAAATCGCTGATAGACCCCGTCGCAAAAGCTATTATTAGGTTTAAAGGCCTTGAATAATAGTTATAGTAGTTTAAAAATCAATCTTTAAACCCGCGACCGTCAGCAACCGCAGGGTCTCATAAAGAAAATAGCAGAAGGTAGGTTGTATATTTTTACATTCAAAAGGGCTTCTAAAGATCCTTTTATACAAAATTTAATATTGCGAGTAGCTCAATTTGGGCCCATTATATCGCGCAGTATTTTTCTCGGCATTTGAGGCACAAATCTACCGCAATGTGAACGTTCTAAACCAGCGCGTTCCACAGGGACCCACTGGAAAGCTGATTTAAATGGGCATTTATTTACAGCAATTGAACACTGAATTCCTTCCATTTGGCCTATAAATTAATGTAAATGAGATTTAAAAATCATGTTTTATTGTGAATTATTTGTGAATATTATTTGGACATTTAGGCTATTTAAAAATGTTAATCATTTATTAAGAAATGGATAGGTGTTTAGATCTAGTCATTGAAGTCTGAAATTAGCTACAATTAGGTAACTAACTAATTATATGCTTTAATTTCAGGTCATCCAAGTAAGATTATTTTATATTTGTTTCAGAATGCTTCAATCTATGATAACTGAAAATTTCATTCAGTTCTCTTAATTTTTAAGAAAGTTATGGGCTTTTGACTGTTCACGATCACAGCTTTTTTGTTATGTCCATAGAAAGTCAATAGGGAGCAAGATGCTCATTTCCCAGTATGAAAATGGCCATAACTTTTTTAATACTTGAGATATGAAAGTGAATTAGGTGTCAAATTAAACTTATTTTTATGCTTTATCTGATGGGATAAGTTACAGACTTGATTTTTAAAATCTCAAAATTTTGTAACATTGCTACATGTAGTCGCCGAAAAAATCACCTAAGTGGGACAGGGGCTAAATGGGCCTGTCCCACTTACGTGACTTTTTCGGCGACTGCCGGCACCCGTCATAGGTCGTTGCAGGTTGGCGAAAATGTTCAACGTGTTGAAAATCCAGCGGCGACCAGAACAAGGTACGACTCTTTGGGCAGCTGAGGAGACGACTCACGACCATACAGGCGACATGTCGCGGGGTGAAGCCTGTATGGTCGTGAGTAGTCGCCCAAAGAGTCGTACGTTGATCTGATCGCCGCTGGATTTTCAACATGTTGAACATTTTCGGCGACCTGTAACGACCGATGACGGGTGCCGGCAGTCGCCGAAAAAGTCGCCTATGTGGGACAGGCTTGTAAGTGAGGACGCAAGTGCATGCGTGCAACGTAATTAGACATTCGCATGTTCTGGCAGCACTCCGTGTCTGCGCATGTCTCACCATACACTCCACTCAGCCCCGGCCCTGTGTAAGGAATGCATGTCCACACAACAGTGGCACAGAGGTAGAGTTGCTGCCTCACTGAGCCAGTGCCAGAAAAAGCTGTGGAGGTCAAGTCAATAGACTCAGAATTAACAGAAGTTCCTTTAGGACGGAGATGAGGAGGAATTTATTGAGTCAGAGGGCGGTGAATCTGTGGAATTCTGTGCCACAGAAGGCTGTGGAGGCCAAGTCAACGGATATTCTTAAGGCAGAGATGGGTAGATTCTTGATTAGTACGGGTGTCAGAGGTTATGGGGAGAAGGCAGGAGAATGGGGTTAGGAGGGAGAGATAGATCAACCATGATTAAATGGTGGAGCAGACTCGATGGGCTGAATGGCCTAGTTCTTCTCCTATCACTTGTGACCTGATTTATGACCTAGGTTTGATCCCGTTTGTACGTTCTCCCCGTGACCTGCGTGGGTTTTCTCTGGGTGCTCCGGTTTCCTCCCACACTCCAAAGACATTCACGTTTGTAGGTGAATTGGCTTCAGTAAAAATTGTATATTGCCCCTAGTGTGCGTGTTTGTAGGATAGACAATAGACAATAGGTGCAGGAGTAGGCTATTCAGCCCATCGAGCCAGCACCGCCATTCAATGTGATCATGGCTGATCATCCCCAATCAGTACCCCGTTCCTGCCTTCTCCCCAAATCCCCTGACTCCACTATTTTTAAGAGCCCTATCTAACTCTCTCTTGAAAGCATCCAGAGAACCTGCCTCCACCGCCCTCTGAGGCAGAGAATTCCACTCTCTGTGAGAAAAAGTGTTTCCTCGTCTCCGTTCTAAATGGCTTACTCCTTATTCTTAAACTGTGGCCCCTGGTTCTCGACTCCCCCAACATCGGGAACATGTTTCCTGCCTCTAGTGTGTCCAAGCCCTTAACAATCTTATATGTTTCAATGAGATATCCTCTCATCCTTCTAAACTCCAGAGTGTACAAGCCCAGCTGCTCCATTCTCTCAGCATATGACAGTACCGCCATCCCGGGAATTAATCATGTAGTGTTAGTGTGCGGGGATGATCGCTGGTCGGCGCAGGCTTGGTGGGCCGAAGGGCCTGTTTCCGCGGGCTGTATCTTTAAATGAAACTCAAGGAAATAGAATGTTTCCACGCTAAGGCCATCTCCCTTTGACTAGCAGGCAAGGCGGGATCTGAACTGCCGAGCCTTGGGGCGTTTGCTGTTCCTTGTTTCACAGACCGGGATTAAGAGGACAAAGGGCTGGCAGGTTTTATTCTGGAGCTGGTAATCCTGTTTGTAATCTTCAATTCTAGGATGGCACAGTGGGTCGTTTAAAGCCCGTGGAACATGATGTCATACTGAGGGCGTGGAGCAAGCTTAGCTGAGAGAAAGCTGGCAGAAGAAATTAATAGGTGGGTGGATGGAACAAGCTGCCAGAGGAGGTAGTTGAGGCTGGGATTATCCCAACGTTTTAGAAACAGTTAGACCGGTACATGGATAGGACAGGTTTGGAGGGATATGGACCAAGGTGGGACTAGTGTAGCTGGGACATGTTGGCCGGTGTGGGCAAGTTGGGCCGAAGGGCCTGTTTTCACGCTGTGTCACTCTATGGGACATGGAATGGTACAGCACAGGGACAGGCCCTTCGGCCCACAATGTCTGTGCCGAACATGATGCCAGGATTTGAGGAAGGACATCCTTGTGATTGAGGCAGTGCAGCGTAGGTTCACGAGATTGATCCCTGGGATGGCTGGACTGTCATATGAGGAAAGATTGAAAAGACTAGGCTTGTATTCACTGGAGTTTAGAAGGATGAGGGGGCTCTTATAGAAACATATACAATTATAAAAGGACTGGACAAGCCAGATGCAGGAAAAATGTTCCCAATGTTGGCTGAGTCCAGAACCAGGGGTCACAGTCTTAGAATAAAGGGGAGGTCATTTAAGACTGAGGTGAGAAAAAACTTTTTCACCCAGAGAGTTGTGAATTTATGGAATTCCCTGCCACAGAGGGCAGTGGAGGCCAAGTCACTGGATGGATTTAAGAGAGAGTTAGATAGAGCTCTAGGGGCTAGTGGAGTCGAGGGATATGTAGAGAAGGCAGGTACGGGTTATTGATAGGGGACGATCAGCTATGATCACAATGAATGTCGGTGCCGGCTCGAAGGGCCGAATGGCCTCCTCCTGCACCTATTTTCTATGTTTCTATGTTTTCTATGATAACTAACCTCATTTGCCTGCTAAATTTGTAAATTGTCCCTAGTGTGCACTGCAGGATAGTGTCAGCGTGCGGGGACCGCTGGTCGGCGTGGACTCGCTGGGCCGAAGAGCCTGTTTCCACGCTGTATCCTAATCCATCCGTTTCCGAAGGTGGCACAGCGGTAGAGTTACTGCCTCACAGTGCCAGGGACCCAGGTTCGATCCTGGCTACGGATGCTGTCTGTACGGAGTTTGTACGTTCACCTCGTGACCACGTGGGTTTTCTCCGGTTTCCCACCACACTCCAAAGACATGCAGGTTTGTAGCTTAATTGACGATAGACAATAGACAATAGGTGCAGGAGTAGGCCATTCGGCCCTTCGAGCCAGCACCGCCATTCACTGTGATCATGGCTGATCATCCACAATCAGTACCCCGTTCCTGCCTTCTCCCCATATCCCTTGACTTCGATATCTTTAAGAGCCCTATCTAACTCTCTCTTGAAAGCATCCAGAGAACCGGCCTCCACCACCTTCTGAGGCAGACTGTAAAATTGTAAATTGTCCCTAGTGCGTTGGGTAGTGTTGGCACAGGTGGTGATGGGAGGCAGCAGCTCACTATGCCACTGTGCAAACTCTTGCTATCCATCTAAAGAACAGTATAGCACTGAAACAGGCCCTTCGGCCCACAATGTCCGTGCCGAACATGAAGCCAAGTTAAACTAATTTCCTCTGCCTGCATGTTTAGTTTAGTTTAGTTTAGTTTAGAGATACAGCTTGGAAACAGGCCCTTCGGCCCATCGGGTCCGCGCCGACCATCGATCCGCGCACACGCTAGGGACAATTTACAATTTTACTCTCTGCCTCAGAAGACAGCGGAGGCCAATTTTCTGGATGTTCTTAAGATCCCCGCACCCGCTAGGGACAATTATTACAATCGCCAAGCCAATTAACCTACAAACCTGCACGTTTTTGGAGCGTGGGAGGAAACCGAAGACCTCGGAGAAAACCCATGCAGGTCACGGGGAGAACGTACAAACTCCGTACAGACAGCGCCCGTAGTCGGGATCGAACCCGGGTCTCCGGCGCTGCATGCGCTGTAAGGCAGCAACTCTACCGCTGCACCACCATGACTTTTAAAAGTCATAGTTGTATCTACTTCTAAGGCTGCCTTTGGCAGGTTATTTCAGATATGGACTACCCACTGAATAAAGAGATTGCCTCCCTCTGAAACCGCCACCATCTCACCCCGAGATGTAGCATCTCCCATTATTACTCAACACACAGAGAATAGAACGGTACAGAGAATAGAACTGGCCCCGCAGGCCACAGGGTCACTGCCAATGTTCAGGTCATAAGAGATAGGAGCATAATCAGGCCATTCGTCCCATCAAGTCTACTCCACCATTCAATCATGGCTGATCTATCACTCGTTCATAACAGGGGCAATGTTACAGTGGGTGAACAACCATTGAGTCAAGCATGTTTTATTATCATATGTCCCAAACATAACAATGATATTTGTAGAAAGGAACTGCAGATGCTAGTTTACATCAAAGAGAGACACAAAACGTTGGAGTAACTCAACATAAGTATTCAGAGTAGAATTAGGCCATTCAGCCCACCAAGTCTACTCTGCCATTCAATCATGGCTGATCTATCTCTCATTCTCCTGCCTTCTCCCCATAACCCATGGCACCCATACTAATCAAGAATCTATCTACCTCCGCCTTAAAAATATCCACTGACTTGGCCTCCACAGCCTTCCATGGCAAAGAATTCCACAGATTCACAGGGTCTTGACCCAAAATGTCACCCATTCATTTGCTCCATAGATGCTGCCTCACCCGCTGAGTTTCTCCAGCATTTTTGTCTACCATCTGACGAAAGGCATTTCTTCTCATCTCTTTCCTAAAAGAACGTGCCTTAAATCTCAGGCTAAGACCCCCAGTCCTAGACTGTCCCGTGCTAATCAAGGTCCTTCAGCCCTACTTGCTCACACCGACCAACATGCCTTGTCGACACTAGTCCCACCTGTCTGTGTTTGGCCCATATCCCTCCAAACCTATCCTATCATAGGGGAGAGAGTTGGGGCTGAAGATGTCCCGGTTGGGTTGCTCCTGGGCCTGGCCAAGCCGGCCATCCGCGAGTCACGGCACCAGGCGGAAGAGGGCTCTGCCCGAGCCGGCTGCCTGCCTCCTTTTCCGGGGTTACGTCCGTACCCGGGTGGGGTTAGAAAGGGAATATACCCTGTCCACGGGCACCCTGAGGAAGTTCCGGGACCGCTGGGCTCCGCAGCATGTTGAATGCATCCTCAATAAGGATTGTAACATAGAAACATAGAAAATAGGTGCAGGAGGAGGCCATTTGGCCCTTTGAGCCAGCACCGCCATTCATTGTGATCATAGCTGATCATTCCCTATCGTGCCTGCCTTCTCCCCGTATCCCTTGACTCCACTAGCCCTTAGAGCTCTATCTAACTCTCTCTTAAATCCATCCAGTGACTTGGCCTCCACTGCCGTCTATGGCAATGAATTCCATAGATTCACCACCCTCTGACTAAAACAAAATCTCCTTTCTAAAGGGTACCGATATTTAAAGGCACAGATACTGAAGCCCAGCGCATTTTCCTATCCCGCAGATCTGCCAAGTGAACTCTTAATGTACATTTCCAAGATACCACACCACAATGTAGGATCTTATAGAAACATATAACATTATTAAGGGATCGGACACGCTAGAGGCAGTAAACATGTTCCCGATGTTGGGGGAGTCCAGAACCAGGGGCCACAGTTTAAGAATAAGGGGTAAGCCATTTAGAACGGAGACAAGGAAACACTTTTTCACACATTGAATGGCGGCGCTGGCTCAATAGACAATGGGTGCAGGAGTAGGCCATTCAGCCCTTCGAGCCAGCACCGCCATTCAATGTGATCATGGCTGATCATCCACAATCAGTACCCCGTTCCTGCCTTCTCTCCATATCCGCTGACTCCGCTATTTTTAAGAGCCCTATCTAGCTCTCTCTTGAAAGCATCCAGAGAACCCGCCTCCACCGCCCTCTGAGGCAGAGAATTCCACAGACTCACCACGCTCTGTGAGAAAAAGTGTTTCCTCGTCTTCGTTCTAAATGGCTTACTCCTTATTCTTAAACTGTGGCCCCTGGTTCTGGACTCCCCCCAACATCGGGAACATGTTTCCTGCCTCTAGCGTGTCCAAACCCTTAACAATCTTATATGTTTCAACCAAACCCTTAACAATCATATATGTTTCAATAAGGGGATATGGGGAGAAGGCAGGAACGGGGTACTGTTTGGGGATGATCAGCC
>NC_045959.1:114312262-114402262 GCF_010909765.2 Amblyraja radiata | reverse complement strand
AAACCTCCTCCAACACCCAGGGAGCAAGAGTAAGCTCAAAGTGGTCACTCAGGCAGATAGGGTGGTCATAAGGTCATCTGCGGGTCCTTGTTCATCAGCCACTGAATGTAAGCATGCAGGTACAGCAGGCAGTGAAGAAAGCGAATGGCATGTTGACCTTCATAACAAGAGGAGTCGAGTATAGGAGCAAAGAGGTCCTTCTGCAGTTGTACAGTGAGACCACACCTGGAGTATTGTGTGCAGTTTTGGTCCCCTAATTTGAGGAAGGACATTCTTGCTATTGAGGGAGTGCAGCGTAGGTTCACAAGGTTAATTCTCAGGATGGTGGGACTGTCATATGCTTATAGAATGGAGCGGCTGGGTTTGTATAATCTAGAGTTTAGAAGGATGAGAGGGTATCTCATTGAAACATAAAAGATTATTTAGGGTTTGGACAAGCTAGAGGTAGGAAACATGTTGCCGATGTTGGGGAAGTCCAGAACCAGGGCCCACAGTTTATGAATAAGGAGTAAGCCATTTAGAACGGAGACGAGGAAACACTTTTTTCACACGGAGAGCTTTGAGTATGTGGAATTCTCTGCCTCAGACGGTGGTGGAGGCAGGTTCTCTGGATACTTTCAAGAGAGAACTAGATAGGGCTCTTTAAGATAGCGGAGTCAGGGGATATGGGGAGAAGGCAGGAACGGGGTACTGATTGGGGATGATCAGCCATGATCACATTGAATGGTGGTGCTGGATCGAAGGGCCGATTGGCCTACTCCTGCACCTATTGTCTATTGTCTATTGTCTATTAATGATTCCATGAAAAGTTCTAGCCCCTTGTGATGGCTGTTCCATACACATTCACGCAGTGTTAGGCAGTCATCTAAATATCAAGAGTCAAGAGTGTTTTATTGTCATATGTCCCAGATAAACTAATGACATTCTTAAGGGCCTGTCCCAAGTAGGCGATTTCGGCGACTGACGGCGACTGTCATAGTCGTAGCAGGTCGCCGAAAAACTGGCGACTGGACCCCCCCCGACAATGTCTACGACAAACGACCACCTAGTCGACGTCAAGCTACAGCAAGCTACCGACAACCGGCGACCCATTAGCACGTCCACCTACGACCATACCTACAACAACCTACGTCCACCCGTGACAAGCTACGACCCTGTCGGCGACAACCGAAGACAATTCAGTCGCCGGTACCTGTCGCCGGTTGACGTAGGTGGTCACCGATGGAATTCACTGAAGTCAGCACCGGCGACAACCTGCGTCATCCTGGCGACAACCTACGACATCACCAACGTCAGGAGAAGTCAAGCTACGCTCATTGGCGTCAAGCCCACTGTCGCCGAGTGTCGCCGAAAGGTTTTGAACATTTCAAAATCCAGCGGCGACCAGAAAAACGCTACGATTCTTTGGGCGACTCAGGAGACGACTCACGACCACACACAGGCGTCACCCTGGTGACCATGTGGCGACAGCCTAGTCGCCTGTAGTCACCTAAAAAATCGCCTAAGTGGGACAGGCCCATTATTTGCAGTAGCACAACAGAATATGTAAACATAGTACACTGCGAACACTACAATAAACGAGAGAGAAATAAAAGTTCAGTATATATATACACACACACAATATGTGTGGACACAGCCCAGACCATCATTCAAACCAACCTCCCTTCCAGTGACTCCATCTACACCTCACGCTGCCTCGGCAAGGCCAGCAGCATAATCAAGGACCAGTCGCACCCTTGGCCACTCCCTCTTCTCCCCTCTCCCATCGGGCAAAAGGTACAGAAGTGTAAAGGGCCAGTCCCACTTGGCCGTCATTCGCGCGAAATTTACACAACATCATTTACGTGTCACGATGCCCTAATCGTGCATCGCGACACGCAAGTGATGCGCGCACGGTGCGCATTACGTGCGCATGGTGCGCGATGACATAGGCAGTGATGCGTAGCCGTGCGCGACGTCGCAGGATTTTGTGATGTACAAAATCTTTGTGCGCCATCTGCGTGAAACGCAAATGACAGCCAAGTGGGACAGACCCTTAATGTTTCTTCCCAGCTATTATCAGGCAACTGAATCATCCTACAACAACCAGTGAGTAGACACGCACATATAAACACACACGCACATAAAAAATAACAAAACAATAATAGTGCAGAAAAATAAAACTGAGTAGGCTGGGTCTCTATTCCATGGAGCGCAGGAGGATGAGGGGAGATCATGTAGAGGTGTACAAAATCATGAGAGGACTAGATCGGGTAGATGCACAGAGTCTTTTACCCAGAGTAGGGGAATCGAGGACCAGAGGACACAGGTTCAAGGTGAAGGGGAAAAGATTTAATAGGAATCCGTGGGGTCACTTTTTCACACAAAGGGTGTATAGAACAAGCTGCCAGAGGAGGTAGTTGAGGCTGGGTCTATCCCATCGTTTAGGAAACAGTTAGATAGGTACATGGATAGGACAGGTTTGGAGGGATATGGACCAAGCGCAGGCAAGTGGGACTAGTGTAGCTGGGACATTGTTGGCCAGTGTGGGCGAGTTGGGCTGAAGGGCCTGTTTCCAAACTGTATCACTCTATGACTCTATTAACAATAACAATAACAATTACAGCACGGAAACAGGCCATCTCGGCCCTACAAGTCCGCGCCGAACAATTTTTTTTTTTTCCCTTAGTCCCACCTGCCTGCACTCATACCATAACCCTCCATTCCCTTCTCATCCATATGCCTATCCAATTTATTCTTAAATGATACCAACGAACCTGCCGCCACCACTTCCACTGGAAGCTCATTCCACACCGCTACCACTCTCTGAGTAAAGAAGTTCCCCCTCATGTTACCCCTAAACTTCTGTCCCTATGACAATGCCCCCAAGTCTATGTAGTTCAGAGTTTATATGAGGTTGTCGTGTTTAATAGCCTGATGGCTGTAGGGAAGGAGCTATTCCTGAACCTGGACGTTACAGTTTTCAGGCTCCTGTACCTTCTTCCCGATGGCAGGGGTGAGATGAGAGCGTGGCCAGGGTGGTGCGGGCCTCTGATGATGCTGGCGGCCTTTTGAGGCAGCAACTCCTGTAGATCCCTTCGATGGTGGGAATGTCAGTACCTGTGATGGACCGGGCAGTGTTCACCCTTCTGCTCATTAATCATCACTAGATTGAATATGTCCTCTTCCTATTGTTTTGGCTAAGGATATCTTGACACAGAAAACTAACCTGAGCACACTTACCTTTCCAATATGAGCTATTCTGCTTCTCTTGAGATCAGTATGCCTTGACTAGTAAGTAAAGCACATTAAGTATAGCCCTTCGGCCCACATTGTCTGTACTGTACATGATGCCTAGTTTAGACTTTAGAGATACAGCACGGAAACAGGCCCTTCGGCCCATTCAGTCCATGCTGACCAGCAATCCCCCCGTACACCAGCACTATCCTACACACTAGGGACAATTTATAATTTTACCAAAGCTAGATAAACTACAAACCTGGAGTGTGGGAGGAAACCGGAGCACCCGCAGAAAATCTACATAGTCACAGGGAGAACGTACAAACTCCGTACAGACAGCACCCATAGTCAGGGTCGAAGCTAGGTCTCTGGCGCCGTGAGGCAGCAACTCTACTGCTGTGCCTCTACGCCGCCCTAAGTTAAGGTAACCTCATCTGCCTAAATGTGATCCATATCCCTCTATTCCGTACATATCCATGTGCCTATCGAAAAACGTGGGCGGCACGGTGGCTCAGCCGTAGAATGGCTGCCTTACAGCGCTTGCAGCGCCGGAAACCTGCCTTCAATCCCGACTACGGGCGCTGTCTGTACGGAGTTTGTACGTTCTCCCCGTGACCTGCGCGAGTTTTCTCCGAGATCTTCGGTTTCCTCCCACACTCCAAAGACCGTACAGGTTTGTAGGTGGACTGGCTTGGTATAAATATAAAATGTCGCTCTTGTGTGTGTGTGTGTGTGTGTAGGGTGGTGTTAATGTGCAGGGACCGCTGGTCGGCGCGGACTCGGTGGTCCGAAGGTCCTGTTCCTCCGCTGTATCTCTAAACTAAACTAAACCTTCTTGAGCGGCAGGTGAAATCACAGGAAATGCCACAAACCACTGTAATATTAAGTTGTTTTCTTTTGCTAAGTCCGACTGACAAAGTCTCCATGACCCAGTTAAGTCTCATTTATTTCACTTTTAATCAGTAAAGTTTCCCATCTTTATTGTAAAGCGTAAAACCTGATATGCATTGTCTGGAGTCCAGAATATCACACTGCACACATATCAGTGACTTATTATGTCATTATGCACACGTTAAGTTTTTCACCTTAAATTAATTTCACAATAACCTGCTGCCGTGTCCTAGTAATTTACTAAATCATTATCTCGGCGTTGACGTTTCGCAAATTAATTCCGGAATATCTCGCTGCCACACCTCAGTAACTCATTACATTATTCTCTGCATGTTTGTATTTCCACCAAAAATTAATTGGGGCGACACGGTGGGGCAGCGGTAGAGTTGCTGCCTTACGGCGCCGGAGACCCGGGTTCGATCCCCGGCTGCGGGCGCTTGTCTGTTTGTACGTTCTCCACGCTTTTCTCCGGGATCTTCGGTTTCCTCCCACACTCCAAAGTGGGCTAATTGGCTTGGTATAAAATGTAAAATTGTCCCTCGTGTGTGTGTGTAGGATTGTCCCTCGTTAGTGCGCGGGGAGCGCTGGTCGGCGCGGTCGCAGTGGGCCGAAGGGCCTGTTCCCGTGCTGTATCTCTAAAGGTCAAAGGTTATGGGGGGAAAGGCAGGAGAATGGGGTTGAGAGGGAAATATAGATTAAATGGCCGTGTAGACTCGATGGGCCGAATGGCCTAATTCTGTTCCTATGACTTATGAACTGATCTACCTTCATGTCCCCAGTCTGAAGAAGGGTCTCGACCCGAAACGTCACCTATTCCTTCGCTCCATAGATGCTGCCTCACCCGCTGAGTTTCTCCAGCATTTTTGTCTACCTACCTTTCTGTCCAAGTCATTTAAATATATACTTTACATATGTTAATTTTCCAATTACCCATTCACCCATTCATCATGTATAAATGTGTGTGTGCGTTGGAAGGAACTGCAGATGCTGTTTTACAACTAAGTTAGACACAAAATGCTGGAGTAACTCTGCGGGACCCTTCTTCGGCCCCGAGACGTCACCCGTTCCTTCCCTCCAGAGATGCTGCCTGTCCCGCTGACGTACTCCAGCTTTTTGTGTCCACCTACCTGTGCAGGTATATTTCTAATGTCAGACAGAGGCAGGCATACTTGAAGGCACCCCCCAGAAATATAAGTATGATGTAGGATTATACCACGTAAGGATTATAGATTCTTTAAGTCGGGCCATAGAGATAGTGAAGTCATTCTTGGCATCGAGAAAGATACAGCAGCTTTTGATGCAGGCTCAGCAGACTTAACCATTTAAATTGTCAAAGGCTCCATTGTATTCTCGAGGCTGTGGTTCTCGACCCTGAAGAAGGGTGTCGACCCGAAACGTCGCCTATTTCCTTCGCTCCATAGATGCTGCCTCACCCGCTGAGTTTCTCCAGCATGTTTGTCTACCTTTGATTGTATTCTCGAGGTTGATGGGGAGATTTAACAGAGGTGCTTATTTAGAGTAAGGCTAAGATTCATTAAACCAATTCATTGAGCCCGCTCCACTGACATCCGTCTGCAGAGGTGGAAGCGGTAGAGTTGCAGCCTCACAGCGCCAGAGACCCGGACTGGATCCTGACTACGGATGCTGTCTGTACGGAGTTTGCACGTTCTCCCCGTGACTGCGTGGTTATTTCTCCGGGTGCTCCGGTTTCCTCCCACACTCCAAAGATGTGCGGGCTTGTAGGTTAGACAATAGACAATAGACAATAGACAATTGGTGCAGGCGTAGGCCATTCGGCCCTTCGAGCCAGCACCGCCATTCAATGTGATCATGGCTGATCATCCCCAATCAGTCATCACAACCCTGCCTTCTCCCCATATCCTCTGACTCCGCTATCTTTAAGAGCCCTATCTAGCTCTCTCTTGAAAGCATCCAGAGAACCGGCCTCCACCGCCCTCTGAAGCAGAGAATTCCACAGACTCACCACTCTCTGTGAGAAAAAGTGTTTCCTCGTCTCTGTTCTTAATTGGCTCCTGTAAAATCTTCCCTAGTGTGTGTCGGATAGTGCTTGTGATCGCTGGTCAGCGCGGACTCGGTGGGCCCAATGGCCTGTTTCTGCGCATTATCTCCAAACTAAACTAAACTGAACTAAATCATCTACAACGCTGAACACATTCTATCCATGACAGGCACAAAACGGCGGAGTAACTCAGCGGGACAGGCAGCATTTCTGGAGAAAAGGAATGGGTAACGTTTCTGTTCAGTCTGACTCTGAAGAAGGGTTTTGACCCCAGAACATCACCCATTCCTTCTCTCCAGAGATGCTGCCTGTCCCGTTGAGTTACTCCAGCGTTTTGTGTCCATCTTCGATTTAAACCAGCATCTGCGGTTCCTTCCTGCACATAAGATTCATGAAACATCGAGAAGCTTTTTTTACTCTGGAGAAGGAATCCAGAATACGGATCGTGGTGTTATAAATGAGAGCCGTGCCATTTGAGCTATGATGCCATCTGCTATGGTGCCATTTAGAACGGAGACGAGAAAACACTTTTTCTCACAGAGAGTTGTGAGTCTGTGGAATTCTCTGCCTCAGAGGGTGGTGGAGGCCGGTTCTCTGGATGCTTTCAAGAGAGAGCTAGATAGGGCTCTTAAAGATAGCGGAGTCAGGGGGAGAAGGAAGGAACGGGGTACTGATTGTGGATGATCAGCCATGATCACATTGAATGGCGGTGCTGGCTCAAAGGGCCGAATGGCCTACACCTGAAGTCTATTGTCTATTGTCTAAGAATAGTAAGATTAAATGAGAGCTTACCAGTTTGAAGTTTGATCTTTATTTTATGAGGAGTTACGATGAGGGATTACGTGAAGAGCCCGCCAGCCCGCATGCGCGTCAATCTTCAAAGCAGCGGTGTGAAATCACAGATAACAGTTGTTGAACTGAACATAGTAAGATTCGAGAAACTAGAAATACCAGCTGACCTTTATGAGAGAGGGTTGGGAGCGGAGGGCATGTAATCCCTCATCGTAACTCCTCATAAAATAAAGATCAAACTTCAAACTGGTAAGTTCTCGTTTAATCTTACTATTTTACTTCAGAGTCACGTGAGTGACTACATGAAGGTTTCAAAGCTCTGTGATTTCATGCTGTGGAACCGAGTCCAGGCGTCACACACTGCATCAGTTGACCAAGGATGAGTGAACATTAATAATGCATTCAGACATGACGTAGATATAGACATGTTGATGCTTTTTAATGAACAAAAAATAATAATCGTAACCCCTCTCATCCAGGAAGAAACTATAAAACAGAACCAAAAATAGAGTTGGCAAATAGAGTTGGCAAATACCCCCGGTCTGGCAATGGGTTTGTTATAAAATGTTTGGAAGATCGTCCGTTTGACCATCCTGCAGCCGCTAGGATGTGGTTCAGCGGCACGTCCATAAACTGATGTTGTTGCAACCTTGGTGGAGTGAGATTTGAAAATGTCAGTGTTCACTCCTGCATAAGCCAGAACCCGTTTAACCACCTGGAGAAGGTCTGTATTGATACCTTCTTATGAGGCTTTATGTAACTAACTAGTTACCTTCTTATGAAGCCTTATGTAACTAGTTCAGAACCTCTAAGGCTCTTAGTGACCTTAACATACTGTTGTAGATGTGTAACCACACACAACCGGAGGTCCATGGGATATGCTAGCAAATCTAGTTTGAGACCTGATGCCCCTGGTCTACTCTGCTTGACTTAGTCATAGACATAAATGTTATTTTGCCTGCAGATGTAATCATCCTGTCCAGTCACAGCTTATGCAATGACTGGACCCATTGCGCTGAAACCAGCGCCATGAGCATAACCACTTTGTAAGTGAGTTTGACCAAGGACAGGGATGTAGCTGGAGCCCACCGGTGAAGCGGCGTTAGCACAATTAACATCCCATATCTCTGCGTACCTGGGCCTGGGAGGTTTTGAGTTGAAAATACCCTTCATAAATCTGGATATCAGAGGGTGAGATCCGACAGAGTGGGTCCCGCTCCCCGCAGCCAATATGATGAGAAGGCACGTTTGGCACAGTTAATGGTACTATAACATCATTTTTGTCAAAGACCCATTCGAAAATGAACTTCAAGACGTCAGTCATCCGTGCCGAATTACATGTAATATTAGCATTTAAACAAAATACTTCCCATCTCCTGATGAGGAAATGTACTGCTTTTTTGGTGCTATCCCTGCAATCTGGTTCGGTCTGACAACCCGAGCCGCAGGAACGGTCTTCTCAGAGTCTGCAAGTCAATGAAATGATTTTATCCTGCAGAGTATGGTTTCCCGAGTCACGGGCTGAACCAGCAATTTTTGTGTCTAGAAATAACCATATAAGGTTCTATTATCATTCCCAACATCAGCGGGAATCATGGCTGCATAGGCCAGTCTGGCACTACGAAAAATGCCTGAAGCGGGAACTTGCTGAATTTTTTGCACGATCCGACTGATGAGGCAAAATGGAGGAAAGACATAAAAGAACATTCCTCCCCAGTGTAGGGAGAATGCATCTATCGCCACTGCCATACCACATATTTTTTGCAACTGGTGATTGAGCCTGGTTGCAAACATCTCGATCTTCGTTGTTCCATCGAGCCATAATGTCATTAAATACTTTGTGATCCAACATCCATTCTGTGTTATCATTGATTTTACCTGATGATACACCAGCGCCAAATGAGGTTATGTAAACTATCACAGGATACTGACTTGATTACACCCATGTGATTAACATATGCCACCACCATAGTGTATCAACTTGGAGTTGAGCATGCAGATAATGCATATTCGCACAATAACCTTTATAATAATAATAATAATGGATGGGATTTATATAGCGCCTTTCTAATACTCAAGGCGCTTTACATCGCATTATTCATTCACTCCTCAGTCACACTCGGTGGTGGTAAGCTACTTCTGTAGCCACAGCTGCCCTGGGGCAGACTGACGGAAGCGTGGCTGCCAATCTGCGCCTACGGCCCCTCCGACCACCACCAGTCACTCACACACATTCACACACATTCACACACAGGCAAAGGTGGGTGAAGTGTCTTGCCCAAGGACACAACGACAGTATGCACTCCAAGCGGGATTCGAACCGGCTACCTTCCGGTTGCCAGCCGAACACTTAGCCCATTGTGCCATCTGTCGTCCCAATTTAACCTTTAACCCATAGAATGTACCTAGTGTCTATAGGTAGTTGATACCATATAACTGAAGAATTGGTAACGCATGCAAGTCCTCATCCAGGTCTTACCTGTTGGATAGGTCTTCCCCGAAGAGAAGATTCGGCGGCTGGACATTGCTGGCCTTACCTGAGCCTGTAAATTTGGTTTTAAGGCAGGTCTGATGGCGTTCTTCTGAAAGCAGTTCATTACAAAGTGTGCATTGTACATCAACACCCGGCCAGTAATTTTTAAAATTTGTTGGAGTTTTATCTCCTGGATTTTCATGCCCCCTCCAATGTCACCCCAGATAGCGCTGTTCACTGCCGGTATTTTCAGGAACTATATACAGGTGCGTGGTATCTTACAGCCGTCACCTGTTCCTGTAAATATGTGATGTGAGGTAGCTGATGCTTGCAAAGCTTTTAACGTGAGGGGAACTCTGGCATGTTCCACGGACATCCTTCGCAGTTTGGAGTCAGTTACACACTGACCCCTCACACTCCCCTCCACAGAGAGGGAGATTTGTAAGCAGCCTTGAAACAGGTGCTGCCGCAGGCCCCCGAGGAGACCTGCGATGATATGACCCCGTTCCATGGACCATATCAGGATGGAGCATCACATTTGTGGGATAAACGCCCGAGGGCTCTATCCATGCTCCATCTGGGTTAAACATCCGAGGGCGTACCCATATCCGATCGACAGGCCTATCCGTCTTACTCTTGGCTTTACCCCCTTTCTGGGGAACCACCGCGGATTAAAGAGGCACTCGGAAGTCGCTGACCGCACTGTCAGTGACTCGGGTAGTGAACCCGACGGGTGCCGGCTACCCGCACTTCCGCGGTCTCTGGAGCCGGTTCCCCGCGGTCCGTAGCCGGTTCTCCCCGCGGTCCGTGATCGGGATTCCCCGCGGTCCGTAGCCGGTTCTCCCCGCGGTCCGTGATCGGGATTCCCCGCGGTCCGTAGCCGGTTTTCCCCGCGGTCCGTGACCGGGATTCCCCGCGGTTTATAATCGGTTCCCCGCGGTCCGACCGGGATTCCTCACGCGCTCTAGGCCCCTATTACTCTCCGAGTCATAAAACTTGCCCCGCACACCTCCTTTAAAATTTGCCCCTTTATAACAAGAGGAATCGAATATAGGAGCAAAGAGGTCCTTCTGCAGTTGTACAGGGCCCTATTGAGACCACACCTGGAGTATTGTGTGCAGTTTTGGCCCCTAATTTGAGGAAGGACATTCTTGTTATTGAGGGAGGGCAGTGTAGGTTTATAAGGTTAATTCCCGGGATGGCGGGACTGTCATATGCTGAGAGAATGGAGCAGCTGGGCTTGTACGAGTTTAGAAGGATGAGAGGGTATCTCATTGAAACATATAAGATTGTTAAGGGCTTGGACACACTAGAGGCAGGAAACATGTTCCCGATGTTGGGGGAGTCCAGAACCAGGGGCCACAGTTGAAGAATAAGGAGTAAGCTATTTAGAACGGGGAAACACTTTTTCACACAGAGTTGCGAGTCTGTGGGAATTCTCTTCCTCAGAGGACGGTGGAGGCCGGTTCTCTGGATACTTTCAAGAGAGAGCTAGATAGGGTTCTTAAAAATAGCGGAGTCAGGGGATATGGGGAGAAGGCAGGAACGGAGTATTGATTGGGAATGATCAGCCATGATCACATTGAATGGCGGTGCTGGCTCGAAGGGCCAAATGGCCTACTCCTGCACCTCTTGTCTATTGTCTATTGTACGTTCTCCCCATGACCAGCGTGGGTTTTCGCTGAAATCTTCGGTTTCCTCCCACAGTCATACACAGTAGGTTAATTGGCTTCGGTATGAGCGTAAATTGTCGCTAGTGTGTGTAGGGTAGCGTCAATGTGTGGGGATCGCTGGTCTTTTTAAGTGTATGTTTGTACTTTTTAAGTGTATGTGTGTTTTTTTTTAAGTGTGTGTTCATTTTAAATATATCGCTGCTGACAAATTCATTTCACTGCACTTTTTTTTTTTTTTTTTTTTTTTAATTATGAAACTACTTTTATTCAAAAAATAAAAATAAACATAGAGTATTAACACAATCAAAGACTGCCTATGCTGACAGTTTACAAACAAATGATCGTCAAATTAATAACGTCAACGTCAACTGGATCCACGAAATGGCCGTTGAAGGTCGAGTGTTCCGTTTATCAACAAAACACTCGACCTTCAACGGCTACCAGTATTCATGGAAAACCTCCAAAGTCCCCATGGACACCACGTGTTCCTTAACACTTAAACAAAATTATCAAATGAAAATATTAACATTCTTATCGATAATGTATTCAACCTCCTGTGGTGACCAGCGTGCACAGAAGGCCTCCACAGTCCCCATGGACACCTAGAAAAGGAACACGCGAGCTCGGACGTAACCCCGGAAAAGGGGCAGACAGGCAATCGGTGTGCGGCCATTGACTGCCCGCTGCCTGGACCCGCGAATGGCCATCTTGGCCAGGCCCAGGAGCAGACCGACAGGGAGACCCACTCCTCCCTCCCATCCTTCCCCCCTCTGCACCGGTCGCCCATAAATTAATAGTGTTGGACTAAAATGTAGCCAAAACTTGAGGAGCAGCCCTTTCAGATATTCGAACAGTGGCTGCAACCTCTCACACTCTATGTACACGTGGAACACGGTCTCTTCCTCACCGCAGAAATGACAAGCAGGGGAAGAGTCCGTGAACCGGCTCAAATACCTATTACAGGCCACGGCTTTGTGCAATACTGCACCTTTGGGTGCATGTGATTAATAAAATTGACGTTAACTTTAACTTTGTTCGCTGTGGACTCGGTGGGCTGAAGGGCCTGTTTCCGCGCCGTATCTCTAGACCTGAAACCTTAACTAACTAGGTGGAAACCCAAAACTGGTTCCATTCCAATTAATATTCCAAGATAACAGAATAAAATGTCAAAGTGGACTTCCCATTCACACACCTTCTTCCATTGCCAGAGTAAAGGGCCTGTCCCACTTATGTGTCCTTGGGACGCTAATTAAGCGACCTCGTGGTCGCGTTGAGCCTCGACGGTCCCGCAAAGTTCGGGCGCGACTTCTTTCGACTGCACAGCCGTCAGGAGCGCGTGACGTCATTTGAAGATGGACACAAAGCTGGAGTAACTCAGCGGGACCGGCAGCTTCTCTGAGAAGCAATGGGTGACGTTTCGTGTCGAGACTCTTCTTCAGTCTGAAAAGAAGGGTCTTGACCCGAAACATCACCCATTGCTTCTCTCCAGAGATGCTGCCGGTCCCGCTGAGTTACTCCTGCATTTTGTGTCCATCTTCAATTTTCTTGGCCCCGCTCTGGGAACATTTGGCAGCTTGTTCCATTCACCTTCATCAGACAGAGTACTGAGTACAGACGTTGGGAGGAAATGTTATAGTTGTTCAAGGCATTGGTGAGGCCACATTTACAGGTTTGGTCACTCTGTTATAGGAAAGATGTCGTCAAGCTGGAAAGGGTGCAGGAAAGATTTAGAAGGATATTGCTGTGACTTGAGGGCCTGAACTAGAGGGAGAGGTTGAGCAGGCTAGGATTTTATTGCTTGGAGCACAGGAGGATGAGGGTGATCATCTAGAGGTGTATAAGATCATGAGTGCAATAGATAGGATGAATGCACATTATCTTTTACCCGAGTAGGGGGATTGAGAACCAGAGAACATAGGTTTATTTACAATAGACAATAGGTGCAGGAGTAGGCCATTCGGCCCTTCGAGCCATTCAATGTGATTATGGCTGATCATCCACAATCAGTACCCCATTCCCCCACCAAACCAGGTGGGGGAGACGGTTTAGTCGCCGACTATCCAATCATGGAGCAGGTAGCAAGGGATTACATGGTACCCGTGGACTTGTATCCTGACCTTCAAGATCCTGCTGCAACTTTTGACAACCATCTTTGCTCTCGACAATACCATGGACCTCGTGTCATCTGCAAACTTACTAAAGACGCCTTGTACGTCCTCATGGAAACAGCGGGTAGAGCTGCTGTCTCACAGCGCCAGAGACCCGGATCGATCCGAACCTCGGGTGCTGCCTGTGTGGAATTCTCACGTTCTCCCTGTGACTGCGTGGGCTTCCTCCGGGTGCTCCGGTTTTCTCCCACGTCCCAAAGATGCACGGATTTGTGGGCGGATTGGCCCTCTGTAAATTGCCCCTTGTGTGTGTAAAGAGTGGATTTGAAAGTGGGGTAACGTGGAACTAGTGTGAACCGGTGATCGATGGCTGGCGTGGATTCCGTTTCCATGCTGTATCTTTCAATCATTCTATATCTCGGGTCTCAGTTTAGTTTAGTTTAGAGAAACAGCGCGGAAACAGGCTCCGCAAGTCAAGTCAAGTCAAGAGAGTCAAGTCAAGAGAGTTTATTGTCATGTGTCTCAGATAGGACAATGAAATTCTTGCTTCGGCCCACCGAGTCCGCATCGACCAGCGATCCCCGCACATTAACACTATCCTACACACACTAGGGACAATTTACACATATACCAAGCCAATTAACCTACAAACCTATGCGTCTTTGGAGGGTGGGAGGAAACCGAAGATCTCTGGAAAATGCACACAGGTCACGGGGAGAACGTACAAGCTCCGTAGAGACAGTACCCATAGTCGATATCGATCCCGGGTCTCCGGCGCTGCATGCGCTGTAAGGCAGAGACTCTACTGCTGCGCCACCGTGACCGCCCTTTAGCCTATCAGCATTTAGACTTTAGAGATACTGCGTGGACAATAGACAATAGGTGCAGGAGTAGGCCATTCGGCCCTTCGACCAACAATCACCCCGTACACTAGCACTATCCTACACACACTAGGGACAATTCACAATTTACAGAAGCCAACTAACCTACAAACTTGTACGTCTTTGGAGTGTGGGAGAAAACCGGAGAACCCGGAGAAAACCCATCCGGTCACCGTGAGAACTTAATAACCTCTGTACAGTCTGGAATGAACAGTCGGGCAGTCGGGCAGCAATTCTTATCTTATAGAAACATATAACATTCTTAAAGGATTGGACAGGCTAGACGCAGGAAAAATGTTTCCGATGTTGGGGGAGTCCAGAACCAGGGGTCGTAGTTTAAGAATAAGGGGTCGGCCATTTAGGACTGAGATGAGGAAAAGTGTTTTCACCCAGAGAGTCGTGAATCTGTGGAATTCTCTGCCGCAGAAGGCAGTGGAGGCCAATTCACTGGATGTTTTCAAGAGTTAGATTTAGCTCATAGGGCTAACGGAATCAAGGGATATGGGGAGAAAGCAGGAACGGGGTACTGAGTTTGGATGATCAGCCATGTTTGTATTGAACGACGGTGCTGGCTCGAAGGGCCAAATGGCCTACTCCTGCACCTATTTTTCTATGATTCTGTGATACCGCTGTGCCTCTGTGCCGCCCAAATGGGGGCTCGTCCGGGATTCGAACCCGGAACCTACATGTGAACCACACCATTCGATCAATGCGCAAATATCCGAATATTTTGATTAGATTAGCACACAGAGCTAATCATTCCTCTGGAAATCTTTATTCGCGTTCCCCGTACATGCCCAGTTGAGTCATCGGATGTAGTTTACATTCCATCAAAGCAGGCGGGTGATGTTAAAGAGAATGAAACAATTATTTCATCAGATGTCCTGCCTAAATAAACAAGGTACTGTCAAACAATCATTTTGAAGAGAGAACTCTGAAAAGTCTGCATCCATCTCAATTAATCTCACATGGATAGGATGTGTGGGAAGGAACTGCAGATGCTGGTGTAAACTGAAGATAGACACAATATGCTGGAGTAACTCAGCGGGACAGGCAGCATCTCTGGAGAGAAGGAATGGGTGTCGTTTCGGGTCGAGACCCTTCTTCAGACCGATGAGTCAGGGGAGAGGAAGACATAAAGTTATGGAAGGGTAAGGTGTGAAAACGAGAGATCAAAGGGGACAAAGCTCAACGAAAATGTAGAATGATCATTGTTATATCTGTGTCTCCCTCTCCCCGACTCAGTCTGAAGAAAGGTTTCGACCTGAAACGTCACCCATTCCTTCTCTCCAGAGATGCTGCCTGAGTTACTCCAGCATTTTGTATCTGTCCTGGATAGAATGCATTCAGCTGTGGATGATTTAGAATGGAGATGAGGAAACACTTCATCCTTTCATTCGCTGTGGATGATTTAGTTTTGTTTCATTGTTTAGAGATACAGCGCGGAAACAGGCCCTTCGGCCCACCGAGTCCGCACCGACCAGCGATCCCCCCGCTAGCATGCTAGCACGATCCAACATACGCTAGGGACAATTTTACAGGAGCCAATTAACCTACAAACCCGCACGTCTTTGGAGTGTGGGAGGAAACCGAAGATCGCAGAGAAAACCCACACAGGTCACGGGGAGAACGTACAAGCTCGGTATAGGCAGTAGGCAGGAGTCAGGATCCAACCCGGGTCTCTGGCGCTGTGAGGCAGCAACTCTACCACTGCGCCACCGTGCCGCTTCCCCTGTGTGGCGCTGGGAAGATGTGAGAATGAAGCCAACGATTTTATATTTGATAGGTCACTGTAAATATCTGCCAAAAGATGAAAGTAATATAATCTGTCCCCGGTTTTCTTTGTATTGATTTAATTAAGTGGATGACAAGGACAGTTCAGGGTCCCATCATAGAGTCAAACAGCACGGAACCAGGCCCTTCGGCCCAACTTGTTCATCCCGACCAAGATGCCCCATCAACACTAGTCCCAACTGCCCACATTTGGCCCATTTCTATCTTTCCTATCCCTGGCCTGTAAAAATGTTGTTATAGTCCCTGCCTCAACTACCTCCTCTGGCAGCTTGTTCCATACACCCATGTTAAAAAGGTTCCTATTAAATCTTTTCCCTCTCACCTTAAACCTATTTCCTCTGGTTTTTGATAGCCCTACTCTGAGTAAAAGACTCTGTGCATTCACCCTATCCAGTCCCCTCGGGATCTTATACGCCTTATACATCTTATACATCGGTGAGACCAAGCGTAGGCTTGGCGATCGTTTCGCCCAACACCTCCGCTCGGTCCGCATTAACCAACCTGACCTCCCGGTGGCTCAGCACTTCAACTCCCCCTCCCATTCTGAATCCAACCTTTCTGTCATGGGCCTCCTCCATGGCCAGAGTGAGGACCACCAGAAATTGGAGGAGCAGCACCTCATATTCCGCTTGGGCAGTCTGCACCCTAGCAGCATAAACATTGAATTCTCCAATTTCCGGTAGCCCTTGCTGTATCCTCCCCCTCTCAGCTCTCAGCCCGCGGACTCCTCCTCTTCCTTTTTCCTTTCTTCTCCCCACCCTACATCACTGAAGAAGGGTTTCAGCCCAAAACGTTGCCTATTTCCTTCGCTTCATAGATGCTGCAGCACCCGCTGAGTTTCTCCAGCACTTATATCTTATACTGTCTATCTTATACGCCTCAATTGGTACAGCAACATGTAACGTAGAACTGTACAGTACCGGAAGAGGCCCTTCGGCCCACAATGTCCGTGCCAAAAATGCATGTGGCATTAAACTAATCTCCTCCGCCTGCAAAGTCAAAGTCAAAGTCAATTTTATTTGTCACATACAGCCGATGGTGCAGTGAAATGATTGTGAGTGCATGTGATTCATATCCATCCATTCCCTGCATGTCCATGAGCATGTCTACAAGACTTACTACATTTGACAACACTGGGCCTGTACTCGCTGGAGTTTAGGAGAATGAGGGGGGACCTCATTGAAACTTACCGGATAGTGAAATGCCTTGATAGCGTGGATGTGGAGAGGATGTTTCCACTGGTGGGAGAGTCTAGGACCAGAGGTCACTGCCTCAGAGTTAAGGGACGTTTCTTCAGGAAGGAGATGAGGAGGAATTTCTTTAGTCAGAAGGTGTTGAATCTGTGGAATTCTTTGCCACAGAAGGCTGTGGAGGCCAAGTCAGTGGGTATCTTTACGGCCGAGATAAATAGAGATCTCTGTATCTCTAAAGTCATTTGAAGGCACTGGGCCTGTACTCACTGGAGTTTAGAAGGATGAGGGGGAAGGACCTCATTGGAACTGGATAGCATGGATGTGGAGAGGATGTTTCCACCAGTGGGAGAGTCGAGCACCAGAGGTCACAGCCACAGAATGAAAGGGCGCACCTTTAGAAAGGAGTTGAGGAGAAATTTAGTTGGTAAGACGTGGAATTCATTGCCACAGACGGCGGTGGAGGCCAAGTCATTGGGTATTTTTAACGCGGAGGTTGACAGATTCTTGATTAGTACGGGTGTCAGGGGTTATGGGGAGAAGGCAGGAGAATGGGATCGAGAGGGAGAGGTAGATCAGCCATGATTGAATGGCGGAGCATACATGATGGGCCGAATGGCCTAATTCTGCTCCTATCACTTTTGTCCTATGACCTTATGACCTTACATGCCACTATCGTACCTGCCTCCACCACCATCTCTGGCAGCGCGTTCCAGGCACCCATCGCCCACTGTGTAATAGAAAATGTGCCCAGCCCAACTCCTTTAAACCTTGCCCCTCTCATCTTAATGCGCTGCCCTCTAGTCTCTGACGTTTTGATGCTTTACAATTCAATTTCCGAGGTATATTAATTCCTATAATACATAGAGAATGACATCTGCCAATGTGCAAGATTCTACAAGAGGCAACGAGATCCATGGGCAGATGAGATTTTTGTCCGACTCTCTAGTTGCGCTATAAATACTGTATAGGGCATACGTTTTTCTGTTGGGGAAGTCCAGAACCAGGGGCCACAGTTTAAGAATAAGGGGTAAGCCATTTAGAACAGAGACGAGGAAACACTTTTTCTCACAGAGAGTGGTGAGCCTGTGGGATTCTCTGCCTCAGAGGGAGGTGGAGGCAGGTTCTCTGGATGCTTTCAAGAGAGAGCTAGATAGGGACTCTTAAAGATAGCGGGGTCAGGAGATATGGGGAACGGGGGTACTGATTGGGGATGATCAGCCATGATCACATTGAATGGCGGTGCTGGCTCGAAGGGCCGAATGGTCTACTCCTGCACCTATTGTCTATGTGTCTATTGTCTAAAATTGAAATTAAAATGAAGCATTTTAACTGCAGATGGACTGTACTGTACATAGAACATTGAACAATATAGCACAGGAACAGGCCCTTCGGCCCACAATGTCCGTGCCAAACATGATGCCAAGATAACTCATCTCCTCTGCCTTCACTTGATCTATATCCTTCTATTCCCTGCATATGCATGTACCTTTCCCAAGCCTCTTAAATGCCACTATTGTATCTGCTGTGTAAAAAAAGCTTGCCCCACACATCTCCTTAGAACTTTGTCCATCTCACCTTGAAGCTATGCCTTCTAGTCTTTGGCGTTTATACCCTGGGGCCAAAAGATCCACCTGTCTATCCTCTCTATAGTGGAATTCTCTGCCACAGAGGCAGTGGAGGCCAATACACTGGATGGTTTCAAGAGAGAGTTAAGGGCCTGTCCCACTTTCACGACCTAATTCACCACCTCTGCCGAGTTTGGCCTTGACTCATACTCGCAGCATGGTCGTCGTGAGGTCGTAGGTAGGTCGTAGGTAGGTCGTAGGTAGGTCGTGATGCTAGTCATAGGTACTCGTGGCATCAAGTAGGTCAGGACGTTTTTCAAGCATGATGAAAAATGTCCACGAATAAAACAGGTTGTGAATTAGGTCATGAAAGTGGGACAGGCCCTTTAGATTCTGCTCTTAGGGCTAAAGGAATCAAGGGACATGGGGAGAAGGCAGGAACGGGGTTCTGATTTTGGATGATCAGCCATGATCATATTGAACGGCGGTGCTGGCTCGAAGGGCCAAATGCCTTACTCCTGCACCAATTTTCTACGTTTCTATGTTTCTCTGCCTCTCGTAATTCTGTTCATACCTGTTCATGTTCGACCCTGACAGAGGGGAATACTGGAGTTAATATTGCAGGTGGGGGCGGGGAGGTTGTGAAGAAACACAAGCCAAGAGATGATTCTTCGATCTCTAAGGTCATGAAAGACACCGTGGGATAATTCGCTGCATTAATCTTTCCATAAATGAGTTTCTCAGTCTTTGAAGATTAATGCTATGTGTCATTGGACAGTGGCCAAACCACAATTGGGCCTTTCTGTCTGCTGAAAGCTTAACCATCCTTGCAAACTGAAAGTGTCCAGTAATCAACTTATTCCAAGTCTAGTAGACGTTCCATATTTCATTTGCCTCACGGCTTTCACAAGGTTTTGGAGTACAATTTGGCCCTTCGGCCCATCGAGTCCACCCCGCCATTCTATCATGGCCGATCTCTGCCTCCTAATCCCGTTCTCCTGCCTTCTCCCCATAACCCTCAACACCCGTTCTAATCAAGAATTTGTCTATCTCTGCCTTAAAAAATATCCTTGGACCAAAGGAGGTTACTGCCCGGTCCATCACGGGTACTGACCTCCCCAACATCGAAGGGATCTACAGGAGTCGCTGCCTCAAAATGGCCGCCAGCATCATCAGAGACCCACACCACCCTGGCCACGCTCTCATCTCACCCCTGCCATCGGGAAGAAGGTACAGGAGCCCGAAAACCATGACCACCAGGTTCAGCAACTATCACGCTCTTGAACACCATACACCTACGTCAGTTGATGTCTCGACCCGAAACGTCACCCATTCCTTTTCTCCAGAGATGCTGCCTGTCCCGCTGAGTTACTCCAGCTTTTTGTGCCTATCTTCGGTGCCACCCTCAACAGCAATGATCGTCTATGGAGTGTGTCATAAGGTCACAAGGTGAAAGGAGTAGAATTAGGCCATTCGGCCCATCAAGTCTACTCCGCCATTCAATCATGGCTGATCTATCTCTCCCTCCTAACCCCATTCTCCTGCATCTCCCCATAACCCCTGATACCCGTACTAATCAAGAATCTATCTATCTCTGCCATAAATATATCCACTGGCTTGACCTCCACCGCAGTCTGTGGCAATTAATTCCACGTCTTACCAAATAAATTTCTCCTCAACTCCTTTCTAAAGGTGCGCCCTTTCATTCTGTGGCTGTTCCCTCTGGTCCTCGACTCTCCCACTAGTGGAAACATCCTCCCCACATCCAGATCTCTATCTATCTCTGCCTTAAAAATAACAATTAAACACATGTAGGTAGAGGCAGATGTCGACAGATAACCTCTCATTAATCCATCCTGTGGTTCCCACCTACTTTGTCGTTGCCTTCTCCCCATATCCCTTGACTCCACTAGTCCCATGAGCTCTATCTAACTCTATTTTAAATCCATCCACCTATCTTAAATTTCTCACCTCAGTCTTTGCTATTGAGGGAGTGCAGCGTAGGTTTACAAGGTTAATTCCAGGGATGGCGGGACTGTCATATGCTGAGAGAATGGAGCAGCTGGGCTTGTACACTCTGGAGTTTAGAAGGATGAGAGGATATCTCATTGAAACATATAAGATTGTTAAGGGTTTGGACACACTAGAGGCAGGAAACATGTTCCCGATGTTGGGGGAGTCCAGAACCAGGGGCCACAGTTTAAGAATAAGCTGCAGCTTAACCGGATCTTTAACGCAGTAACACAGAAAGAATAAGAGTAAGCCATTTAGAACGGAGACATGGGAACACTTTTTCACACAGAGAGTTGTGAGTCTGCTCGAGCCAGCACCGCCATTCATTGTGATCATGGCTGATCGTCCCCTATCAATAACCCGTGCCTGCCTTCTCCCCATATCCCTTGACTCCACATCCCCTAGAGCTCTATCTAACTCTCTCTTAAATCCATCCAGTGACTTGGCCTCCACTGCCCTCTGTGGCAGGAAATTCCACAAATTCACAACTCTCTGGGTGAAAATGTTTTTTTCTCACCTCAGTCTTAAATGGCCTCCCCTTTATTCTAAGACTGTGGCCCCTGGTTCTGGACTTGCCCAACATTGGGAACATTTTTTCTGCATCTAGCTTGTCCAGTCCTTTTATAATTTTATATGTTTCTATAAGAACCCCCTCATCCTTCTAAACTCCAGTGAATACAAGCCTAGTCCTTTCAATCTTTCCTCATATGACAGTCCCGCCATCCCAGGGATCAATCTCGTGAACCTACGCTGCACTGCCTCAATCACACGGATGTCCTTCCTCACATTAGGAGACCAAAACTGTAAACAATATTCCAGATGTGGTCTCACCAGAGCCCTCTACAACTGCAGAAGAACCTCTCTACTCCTATACTGAAATCCTCTTGTTATGAAGGCCAACATTCCATTAGCTTTCTTCACTGCCTGCTGTACCTGCACGCCAACTTTCAGTGACTGGTGTGCAAGGACACCCAGGTCTCGCTGTACCTCACCCTTACCTAACCTAACCAGATTGAGATAATAATCTGCCCCCTTGTTTTTACCGCCAAAGTGGATAACCTCACATTTATCTATTATACTGCACCTGTCACGCATCTGCCCACTCACTCAACCTGTCCAGGTCACCCTGCAACCTCCTAACATCCTCTTCGCAGTTCACACTGCCACCCAGCTTTGTGTCATCCGCAAACTTGCTAGTGTTGCTCCTAATTCCCTTTTCTAAATCATTAATATATATGGTAAACAGTTGTGGCCCCAACAATGAGCCTTGCGGCACTCCACTCGCCACTGCCTGCCATTCTGAAAAGGACCTGTTCACTCCTACTCTTTGCTGCCAACCAATTTTCTATCCACGTCAACACCCTACCCCCAATACCATGTGCTCTAATTTTAGTCACCAGTCTCCCGTGCGGGACCTTATCAAAGGCTTTCTGAAAGTCTAGATACACTACATCTACTGGCACCCCTTCATCCATTTTACTTGTCACATTTTACTTGTCGGCTCCATACAACAGGGTAGGGAGGACAACGGCTCTGTAGACCAGCAATTTTGTTTGAGCCTTTCAGTCTCTGTCTTCAAAGACTCTTTTCCTGAGTCTGGCATGGGCTCCACTGGCACAACTCAGGCGATGGTTGACCTCAGAGTCAATGTCAGCTTTTGAGGAAAGAATGCTGCCAAGGTAGGGGAAGTGGTCAACGCTTTCAAGAGTGGTGTCGTTCACTTTTATAGTGGGCTGGGTAGACAGCTGGTTGATGTAGGACCTGGGTCTTCTTGATGTTTAAGGCTGGCCCATGGCTCTATATGCCCTGGGAAAGGCATTCAGGGTGCCCTAGAGGTCTTCTGCGGAGTGTGCTGCAATGTACTGAAGCTCCATAATGGCGGTGCTACTGACTTTACACTTGGCCTTCAACCTATTAAGGTTGAAGCGCCCACCGTCAGTTCTGTAGAGCATTGGGATCCCCTGTGGCACTCGTCACCAATGAGGTGAAGTATGACATACACACACACACACATACATACATATATATACAGATAAAAAGTTCAGTGTGTGTATATATATATATATATATTATATTTTTATATTTGTGTGTGTTTATATATATATACATACATGTGTATATATACACGCACACATATGTACGCATAGAAAACAAACAAACAATAGTAGTGCAATAATAATAATAATAGTCTCTCTTGTACACTCTGGAGTTTAGAAGGATGAGAGGATATCTCATTGAAACATATAAGATTGTTAAGGGTTTGGACACACTAGAGGCAGGAAACATGTTCCCGATGTTGGGGGAGTCCAGAACCAGGGGCCACAGTTTAATAATAGGGGGTAAGCCATTTAGAACGGAGATGAGGAAACACTTTTTCACACAGAGAGTTGTGAGTCTGTGGAATTCTCTGCCTCAGAGGGCGGTGGAGGCGGGTTCTCTGGATGCTTTCAAGAGAGAGCTAGATAGGGCTCTTAAAGATAGCGGAGTCAGGGGATATGGGGAGGAGACAGGAACGGGGTACTGATTGGGGATGATCAGCCATGATCACATTGAATGCTGGCTCGAAGGGCCGAATGGCCTACTCCTGCACCAATTGTCTATTGTCTATTGTAGTTCAGAGTTTATATGAGGTTGTTGTGTTTAATAGCCTGATGGCTGTGGGGAAGAAGCTGTACCTGAAACTGGACATTACAGCTTTCAGGCTCCTGTACCTTCTCCCCGATGGCAGGGGTGAAATGAGAGTGTGGCCAGGGTGATGTGGGTCTCTGATGATGCTGGCTGCCTTTTTGAGGCAGCGACTCCTGTAGATCCCTTCGATGGTGGGGAGGTCAGTACCCGTGATGGACCGGGCAGTGGTCACCACTTTTAGCCGTCTTCTTCACCCCTGGGCGTTCGAGTTGGTGAACCAGGCCATGATGGAACCAGTCAATGTACTCTCTACTGTACACCTGTAGAAGTTCAAGACAGTCCTATCTGAAGAAGGGTCTCGACCTGAAACGTCACCCAATTCTTCTCTCCAGAGATGCTGCCTGTCCCGCTGAGTGACTCCAGCATTCTGTGTCTATCTTCAAGTCCTATCTGACAGCAGACTCAGGAACAGCTTTTCTCATCTTGTTGGCAGACTACAGAAGAGATCTCTGATGCTAAAAAAAATGCCCCTGTCCCACTTAGGAAACCTGAACGGAAATCTCTGGAGACTTTGTGCCCCACCCGAGGTTTCCGTGCGGTTCCCGGAGGTTCCCGGAGGTTTTTGTCAGTCTCCCTACCTGCTTCCACTACCTGCAACCACCTGCAACCTCTGGCAACCACCTGCAACCTCCGGTAGAACATAGAAGAAGCGGAAACCACTTTCGACCATTAGGGAGACTGACAAAAACCTCCGGGAACCGCCGGAGTCTCCAGAGTCTCCAGAGGTTTCCGTTCAGGTTTCCTAAGTGGGACAGGGGCATAAGGGTACAATCCTGACCTCCAAACCGAACTGACTGCAGTCCTTCAGTGTTATTTATCTGTGATGGGCCTGTCCCACTTAGGCTATTTTTGGTGCGACTACAGATGACTAGGCTGTCGCTACATGGTCACCGGGGTGCCGCCTGTATGGTCGTGAGTCGTCTCCTCAGTCGCCCAAAGAGTCGTAACGTTTTTCTGGTCGCCGCTGGATTTTGAAATGTTCAAAACTTTTCGGCGACAGTGGGTTTGAATCTAATGAGTGTAGCTTGACTTCTCCTGACGTACGTGCTGTCGTTGGTTGTTGCCGGGTGCTGACTTCGGTGAATACCATTGGCGACTACCTACGTCAACCTACGTCAACCGGCGACAGGTGCCGGCGACTGAATTGTCTTCAGTTGTTGCCGATAGGGTCGTAGCTTGTCGCGGGTGGACGTAGGTTGTCGTAGGTGTGGTCGTAGGTGCTAATGGGTCGCCGGTTGTCGGTAGCTTGCCGTAGCTTGACATCGACAAGGTGGTAGGTTGTTGTAGACATTGTCGAAGGGGGGTCCAGTCGCCGGTATTTCGGCGACTTGCTACGACTATGACAGTCGCCGGCAGTCGCCTAAAAAAATCGCCTACGTGGGACAGGTTCAATCAAGTCAAACTCAGGTTGAATAGGTGGAGCAAAGGGGAAGATACAGAGTGCAGAATATAGTTATCAGCATTGTAGTGCACCAGTTTCAGAGACAATAGACAATAGACACTAGACAATAGACAATAGGTGCAGGAGTAGGCCATTCAGCCCTTCGAGCCAGCACCGCCATTCAATGTGATCATGGCTGATCATCCCCAATCAGTACCCCGTTCCTGCCTTCTACCCATATCCCCTGACTCCGCTATCTTTAAGAGCCCTATCTAGCTCTATCTTGAAAGTATCCAGAGGACCGGCCTCCACCGCCCTCTGAGGCAGAGAATTCCACAGACTCACAATTCTCTGTGAGAAAACGTGTTTCCTCGTCTACGTTCTAAATGGCTTACCCCTTATTCTTAAACTGTGGCCCCTGGTTCTGGACTCCCCCAACATCGGGAACATGTTTCCTGTCTCTAGTGTGTCCAAACCCTTAACAATCTTATATGTTTCAATACGATATCCTCTCATCCTTCTAAACTCCAGAGTGTACAAGCCCAGCTGCTCCATTCACTCAGCATATGACAGTCCCGCCATCCTGGGAATTAACCTTGTAAACCTACGCTGCACTCCCTCAATTGCAAGAATGTCCTTCCTCAAATTTGGAGACCAAAACTACACACAATACTACAGGTGTGGTCTCACTAGGGCCCTGTTACAGATTACTGAGATGGGACAAGACAACAAATGTGGAGCAAAAAAGGCTACAAACTGCTGGAGTAACTCAGCGGGTCAGGCAGCATCTCTGGAGAGAAGGAATGGGTGACGTTTCGGGTCGAGCTTCGGGTCTGAAGAAGGGTCTCGACCCGAAACGTCACTCATTCCTTCTCTCCAGAGATGCTGCCTGCCCCGCTGAGTAAAGGGCCTGTCCCACTGTATGAGGTAATTCAAGAGTTCTCGCGAGAACTCTTGAATTCTCGGGAGAGGATGGGCGATGGTTCGGGTCGGGACCTTTCTTCAAACTGCATATTACAGTAGCGCTAGAGGCAGGAAACATGTTCCCGATGTTGGGGGAGTCCAGAACCAGGGGCCACAGTTTAAGAATAAGGGGTAGGTCATTTAGAACGGAGACGAGGAAACACTTTTTCACACAGAGAGCTGTGAATCCGTGGAATTCTCCGGTGGAGGCCGGTTCTCTGGATACTTTCAAGAGAGAGCTAGACAGAGCTCATAAAGATAGCGGAGTCAGGGGATATGGGGAGAAGGCAGGAACGGGGTACTGATTGTGGATGATCAGCCATGATCACATTGAATGGATCAAAGGGCCAAATGGCCTACTCCTGCACCTATTGTCTATTGTCTATTATCTATTATCTCGGAGAAACTGGTCCCCGCACACTAACACTATCCCAACACTCACTAGGGGCAATTTTTACATTTACCAAGCAAATTAACCTGCAAACCTGCACGCCTTTGGAGTGTGGGAGGAAACCGAAGATCTCGGAGGAAACCCACGGCATTCACGGGGAGAACGTACAAACTCTGTACAGACAGCACCCGTAGTGGGGATCGAACCCGGGTCTCCGGCGCTGCATTCGCTGGATGGCAGCAACTCTACCACTGCCGTCCTAGGAGCCAAATCTAACTCTTGTGTTCCTGTGTGTTGGAATTGCCAATAAGCCGGTTAAAAGCTGCTGTTCCTGAATCTGGTGGTGTGGGACTTCAGGCGTCTGTACATCCTGCCCGACGGCAGCAGTGAAAAGAAGGCAGGGCCTGGATGGTGCAGAACCGTAATGGTAGATGCCGCCTTCTTGGGGCAGTGCCCGGTGCTTCCGACGTCGTGGTGCAGGAGGGGTGCAAGGGGCTAGAACTTTTCATGGAATCATTAATAGACAATAGACAATAGACAATAGGTGCAGGAGTAGGCCATTTGGCCCTTCGAGCCAGCACCGCCATTCAATGTGATCATGGCTGATCATCCACAATCGTTACCCCGTTCCTGCCTTCTCCCCATATCCCCTGACTCCACTTTCTTTAAGAGCCCTATCTAGCTCTTTCTTGAAAGCATCCAGAGAATTGGCCTCCACTTCCTTCTGAGGCAGAGAATTCCACAGACTCACCACTCTCTGTGAGAAAAAGTGTTCGTTTTAAATTACTTACCCCTTATATTTAAACTGTGGCCACTGGTTCTGGACTCCCCCAATATCGGGAACATGTTTCCTGCCTCTAGCGTGTCCAATTCCTTAATAATCTTATGTGATCCCCTCTCATCCGCTAAATTCCAGTGTATACTACCCCAGCCGCTCCATTCTATCAACATATGACAGTCCCGCCATCCCGGGAATTAACCTGGCGAACCTACGCTGCACTCCCACAAAGGCAAGTATTGCTCAGGACTGCCGGAGCGAAGAAGTTAATCACAACAAACTTCAGCCTTTGCTCAGTCCGCCTGGACCTACCTGATCGCCCGGTCACATTAACTCCCCTTCCATATCACACACTGACCCTTCTGTCCTGGGCCTCCTCCACTGTCACAGTGGGGCCAAACACACAATTGGAGGAACAGCACCTCACATTTCGTTTTGGCAGCTTACACCCCAACTGTATAAATGTTGATTTCTCTAGCTTCAAATAACCCTCTCTCTCTCTCCATCCCTCCCCCACCCTAGTTGTACCAGTTTCAAAGTTGTCTTGTTGAGTCTCGTTGTCTGTAACTCGTTTTCACCGAGACCACAGCTAACAATGGCCTGTTAAGGGCCTGTCCCACTTGGGCCTCATTTGCGCGTCATTTACGCGACATAATTTACGTGTGACGCGTACGTGACGCGCGCATGGCTTGCATTACGCACGCATGGCGCGCGGTGAGGCGTGGTGGCGTAGACAGTGACGCGTGTTCGCGCGCGGCACCCCAGGATTTTGGGATTCACAAAAATCTTCGTGCGCCATCTGCGTGACGTGCAAATGACCCCCAAGTGGGACAGGCCCTTTACCTTTATCATCATTACTTTTCTGCGCATCTTTCATTCATCTGTTCGATATCTCTCTACACCATCATCTATATCTCTCATTTCCCTTTCCCCTGACTCTCAGTCTGAAGGAGGGTCTCGACCTGAAACGTCACCTATTCCTTTTCTCCAGAGATGCTGACTGACCCGCTGAGTTACTCCAGCATTTTCTGTCTATCTTCCATTTACACCAGCATCTGAAGCTCCTTCCTACATAAAACAGACTTCAAGGTGCCAACTCCCTACAGAGAAACAATAGTAGACAATAGACAATAGGGGCAGGAGTAGGCCATTCGGCCCTTCGAGCCAGCACCGCCATTCAATGTGATCACGGCTGATCATCCCCAATCAGTACCCCGTTCCTGCCTTCTCCCCATATCCCCAGACTCCGCTATCTTTAAGAGCCCTATCTAGCTATCTCTTGAAAGTATCCAGAGAACCTGCCTCCAACAGAGAATTCCACAGACTCACCACTCTCTGTGAGAAAAGTGTTTCCTCGTCAATGACAATGGAATGTATAGGAAGGAACTGCAGATGCTGGTTTAAACCAAAGATAGACACCAAAAACTGGAGTAACTCAGCGGGACAGGCAGCATCTCTGGAGAGAAGGAATGGGTGACGTTTCAAGTCTGAAGAAGAGTCTCGACTCGAAACGTCACCCATTCCTTCTCTCCAGAAATGCTGCCCGTCCCGTTGAGTTACTCCAGCACTTTGTGACAATGGAATGCCACTTCATATTAGTCAGACATAATTGTTTGCACTGAAGTTGAATTGACTGGCGACATGGAGTCTCGTGTAAAGAATGGAGGACATGTGTTCTGGTAATTTGTTGTCAGGAAAAGAACAAGCAGAAAAACATAGATCAATTAGGCCAAAATGTTTACCTTAGTATAACTTATTCTCACTTGCACTGAGCTACAGTGAAAAGCATTGACAGTTTAGTTTATTGTCACGTGTACTGAGATACAATGAAAAGCTTTTTGTTGCGTTCTGCCCGCTCAGCGGAAAGACAACACATGATTACAGTCGAGCTGTTTACAGTACATGATAAGGGAATAGGTCAGTGCAAGGTAAAGTCCAGTGGACTCCGATCAAAGGTGGTCTGAGGGTCACCAATGAGGTAGATAGTAGTTCAGGACCGCTCTCTGGTTGTGGTAGGATGGTTCAGTTGCCTGATAACAGCTGGGAAGAAACTGCCCCTGAATCTGGAGGTGTGTGTTTTCACACTTCTGTACCTCTTGCCCGATGGGAGAGGGGAGAAGAGGGAGTGGCCAGGGTGCGACTGGTCCTTGATGATGCTGCTGGCCTTGTCGAGGCAGCGTGAGGTGTAGATGGAGTCAATGGAAGGGAGGTTGGTTTGTGCGATGGTCTGGGCTGCGTCCACAATTCTCCACAGTTTCTGGCAATGTATTGGCAGTAATGAGCTGCCCACACTGGCCACTGAACTACAAGCCAAGCATCAACGCATCTTTTATAGATCTGCTAATATCATTCTATCAGTCTACTTGTACGCCACAGTGATGCAGCGGAGGCGTAACTGCTTCACAGCGCCAGAGAAACGGGTTCAATCCTGACTACGGGTGCTGTCTGTACAGAGTTTCTGGCTGCTCCGATTTCCTCTCTCATTCCAAAGACGTACAGATTTGTAGGCTCCTGTAAATTGCCCCTAGTGTGCACGGGAGATCGCTCAGTTGTCTGAAAGGCCTGTTTTCCACGCTGTATCTCTAAAACTGAAACTAAAGCTATTCCCAAATCAGTTCAGTGGATAATGGTGAGGTCTTGCCTTAAGTTTTAGAGGAGGCAAGAGGTTTAACTAAATAAGTTACACACATGGAACGATAAAGCAAACTCTTTAGAGGCTCAAGGAACAGCAGATGCTAAAATCTTCAGCAAAACACAAAGTGCTGGAAGGTTAGGCAGCATAAGGACATAAGGTCATAAGGAATAGGAGTGGAATTAGGCCATTCGGCCCATCAAGTCTACACCACCATTCAATCATGGCTGATCTATCTCTCCCTCCTAATCCCCATTCTCCTGCCTTCTCCCCATAACCTCTGATACCCACACTGACCTGTACATCTGTGGAGGGAATGCCGAGGTGGCATTTTGGGTCAGGACTTGCTCTGTCCCGAAGAAGGGTCTCGACCCGAAACATGGCCTGTCTATTCCCTCAGCAGATGCTGCCTGACCCATGGCGTAACTCCAGCACTTTGTGCTTTGAATAAAATCTTTGATGGCTGGCTAAACCATTCTCGTGACTTGAGACCGAGCAGGTAAACCTGGCTACAATCTTTAAAAAATCTGAATGCATTTGCAGTTATAGATTCACAAAGCTGCAGAGCAAAGAAACAGGCGTGTTTCAGCCCAACTTTCAATAACTTTACCGACCAAGTTGGCATACTGGGCTGCTCCCATTCACCTGCATTTTGTCCACGTCAATAGACAATAGACAATAGACAATAGCTGCAGGAGTGGGACATTCGGCCCTTCGAGCCAGCACCGCCATTCAATGTGATCATGGCTGATCATCCCAATCAGTACCCCGTTCCTGCCTTCTCCCCATATCCCCTGGTCTGCTATTTTTAAGAGCCCTATCTAGCTCTCTCTTGAAATCATCCAGAGAACCTGCCTCCACCGCCTTCTGAGGCAGAGAATTCCACAGACTCACAACTCTCTGGGAGAAAAAGTGTTTCCTCGTCTCCGTTCTAAATGGCTTACTCCTTATTCTTAAACTGTGGCCCCTGGTTCTGGACCCCCCCAACATCGGGAACATGTTTCCTGCCTCTAGCGTGTCCATACCCTTAATGTCCTTCTAAACCCCCTTCTAAAGGAACGTGCTTTAATTCTGAGACTACGACCTCTGGTCCTAGACTCTCCCACTAGTGGAAACATCCTCTCCACATCCACTCTATCCAGGCCTTTCACTATTCGGTAAGTTTGAATGAGGATCTCTGGAGGAGATGGATGGTGATGTTCTTAATAGGGACCCATCTTCAGACTCATAACAACATGAAACGTCACCTCCCATTCCTCCCAGAGATGCTGCCTGACCTGTTGGGTTACTCCGTCACTCTGTTTGGCTCATTATCTGCAGCACCTTGCATTTTCAACATCAGTGTGGAAACAGGCCCTGGTGCCCAATTTGCCCAACCTGACCCCATCTACACGAGTCCCACCTGCCTGCGCTTGGCCCATATCCCTCTGCACCTGGCCTATCCATGGACCTGGAGGAAAGAAGTGCAGATGCTGGTTTAAATCGAAGATAGACACATTCTTGCTATTGAGGGAGTGCAGCGTAGGTTCACAAGATTAATTCCCGGGATGGCGGGACTGTCATATGCTGAGATAATGGAGCGGCTGGGCTTGTATACTCTGGAGTTTAGAAGGATGAGAGGCTATCTTATTGAAACATATAAGATTATTAAGGGTTTGGACATGCTAGAGGCAGGAAACATGTTCCCAATGTTGGAGGAGTCCAGAACCAGGGGCCAGTTTAAGAATAAGGGGTAAGCCATTTAGAACGGAGTTGAGGAAACACATTTTTCACACAGAGAGTTGTGGGTCTGTGGAATTCTCTGCCTCAGAGGGCGGTGGAGGCCGGTTCTCTGGATACTTTCAAGAGCGAGCTAGATAGGGCTCTTAAAGAAAGCAGAGTCAAGGGATATAGGGAGAAGGCAGGAATGGGGTACTGATTGGGGTTGATCACATTGAATGGTGGTGCTGGCTCGAAGGGCCGAATGGCCTACTCCTGCACCTATTATCTATTGTCTATTGAACTATCGCAACATTTAAAGGACACTTGACCAGACTCATGGATGGTAAGGTTCAGAGGGATATGAGCCAAATGCAAGCAGGTGGGACCAGTGTAGATGGGGCATCTTGTTTGACATGGGCAAGTTGGGCTGAAGGGCCTGTTTCTGAGTTGTATGACTCCATGACTGTGACAATTTGTATTCTTAAATCTTATAACCTCCGAGTACTTGTAATTATCTGTGTGTCATTGACATTGGCAGGTATTCCTAACAATGGAAACATTCCTAAAAGATTGCATTTCACTGGTTCAATATAAATGATGTCTGCGTTTCAAGACATGATTTGAAACATTGTCACAGCGGCAACTCCCACGGAACCAGAATAGAACAAAGGTAAAAGTTATTGACAGACAGAAAGATACAGCATTCAAACAGGCCCTTCGGCCCACTGAGTCATAGCATGAAGAAGAGTCCCGACACGAAACGTCACCTATCCATGTGCTCCAGAGATGCTGCCTGATCTGTTGAGTTTAGACTTTATATTTTAAACTTTAGAGATACAGCATGGAAACAGGCCCTTCTGCCCACTGAGTCCACCTTGACCAGCGACCCACATACGTGTCCTGTCCCACTTACGTGTCCTTGGCACGCTAATTGCGCGACCGCGTTGAGGCGCGACGGTCACGTTGAGGCGCGACGGTCCCGCGAAGGTCGCGCGCGACTTCATGCGTACGCACAGCCCTCTGGAGCGCGTGACGTCATTTGAAGATGGACACAAAGCTGGAGTAACTCAGGAGGAGCACCACGTAAGCATCTCAGGAGAGAAGGAATGGGTGATGTTTCGTGTCGAGACTCTTCTTCAGTCTGAAAGAAAAGTCCTGACCCGAAACGTCACCCATTGCTTCTCTCCAGAGATGCTGCCGGTCCCGCTGAGTTACTCCAGCATTTTGTGTCCATCTTCAATTTTCTTGGCCCCGCTCTGGGAGAAGAAGTGGGGGCGGATCCGGACCGCAACGGCCGTGAGCCCCAGGCCGAGCTCGGCGATCGTTTGCCTGCTTCTGCTGCTGTTGGAGGTGAGACGTTGCGTCGCGCCAGGGTCTTGGGCCTGTCCCACTTTGGCCGTCAGTTACGCGACAGGCCGTTGGCGCGCGAAGATTTTCGTTCGCTACAAAATTTCGGAGCCCCACGCGATACCGCGCACATCTCCATACTCCCTCCGTGCTTCTCAGTGGGACAGGCCCCGCGCGGCCTCACGATGCCCGTGTGCCTCAACGCGACTACGAGGTTGCGTAAATTGCATGCCAAGGACACGTAAGTGGGACAGGCCCTTTACTCTCTTCTTCTTATTTGAGATTACAAGAACTGAAGACACTTCTCGGCATCTGCATATAATGGTGTCTGTCTTGTCACTTTTTATGCGTGGTCGTGGAGAGATTGGTGGAAACAGGGCCGCGACTAACACTATCCTACACACTATTTGAGGCCAACATTCTACTTTGTGATGTTGGAGGAAACCGTAGCACAGCACGGTGGCGGTAGAGCTACTGCCTCACAGCGCAGAGACCCGGGTTTGATCCTGACCGCGGGTGCTGTCTGTACAGAGTTTGTACGTTCTCCCCGTGACCTGCGCGGGTTTTCTCCCCGAGCTTTGGTTTCCTCCCACATTCCAAAGACGCACAGGTGTGAAGATTAATTGGCTTGGTGTAAAATGTCAAATTGTTCCCTCGTGTGTGTCGGGTATTGTTAGTGTGCCGGGATCGCTTGTCGGCGCGGACCTGGTGGGCCCAAGGGCCCGTTTCTGTGCTGTATCCCTAATCTAAACTAAATTAAACCAAACCCGGAGGAAATCCATGCAGTCACAGAGAGAAAATCCAAACTCCACACAGACAGCACCCGAGGCCAGGATCGAACCCGGGTCTCTGATCTTTGTGAGGCAGCAGCTCCACCAGCTGCTGTGCTGTGCCGCCCAAGTGACAATATGTTGTGAATAAGTCTGTGGGCAATATACTGTACTAGACCAGGTGCGGACCCGTTGGGCCTTGTTCCCCGACGCAATATTCCACCACTCACCCATAGACCCCAGCTGCGCAGGCGCGGCAGACGGGTTCCCGTTGTGACGCCTGAGATCCCCGTTGTGACGCGAGTCACGGCAACCCTCCCCAACTGCACAGGCGTGGCCGGCAAGTGGGAGCGCGACTGCGACGTTTTAAAAGTTTAAAATGGTAATAGCTTGTAAAATATAACATCAATGTGAACGGATCTCCCACTCCCTCTTCAGTCCCTTATTCCTCTCCTCCATTATCCTCCCTCTCCCCACCCTCCACCAACCCTCCCCTGCTTCCTCCCCTCACCCCCTCCCTCCCCTCCTCCCTCTTCCCCTTCCCCTCCTCCATTACCTCGCCATCCCTCTTCCTACCCCTATCCTCCTCCATTCCCTATCCTCCTCCCCTCCCCCTTCCCTCCCTCACCTCTCCCTCCCTCTCCTTTCCCCTATCTTCAGTCACTCCCTCCCTCCCTCCCTCCATAACCTCTCGCCCCTCCCTATCCCCATCCTCTCTCTCTCTATCACCCTCCTCCACTCCTCATGTCCCCCCATCCCACCCCCCAATCTCCCTCCTCAGTTCCCCCACCAATGATATTCGTGATCCCATTGTGACGTCATTATGACGTCGAACGCGGCTGATGGGCAGGGTAAGTGGAAAAGTCGTTTGAAAAGTTTAAAATGTCAATAACTTGTAAAATATAACATCAATCTGAATGAAACTTGATACTGCACATCCCAGGACAATGGTGAGTAAGGTGGGTCAAATATTGTAGCACTATCGTGTACCGCTTTGGCGGGGTTTTGTGATCTCACGCACATGCACGCACGCATACAAACAAACACGATGAGAGTTTTAGTAATATATAGATTATTGACCTGTTTTTGGTCCATCCATTATTGCTGTCCAGATGATCGATCTTAGAATTGATGTGTTGCAAGTTTCATGTTTCAGGTCTGGTTTCGATTTATGTTCTGAGTTGTTTGGCATTGTTCACATCGATAAGCAGTCTGTGCATCTCATGTAGAAGAGTTTGGCCATATTAGATTGTGCCAAGCCACAACCCACACACGGGTTCTGCCCTCCCCACCATCGAAGGGATCTACGGGAGTCGCTGCCTCAAAAAGGCAGCTAACATCATCAGAGACCCACACCACCCTGACCACGCCCTCATTTCACCCCTGCGATTGGGAAGAAGCTACAGGAGCCTGAAAACTGTAACGCTTAGGTTCAGGAACAATTTTAGTGAGACCGTAACTTTTAGGTGAATTTTAAAGATCAAAGTCTAACTTCAAAGTTATGGTGAGGATGGGGGGGTGGGGGGAGGGGGGGGGGGGAGGTGGTCGGAGGGAATTTAAAACATGATCTACATCATTACATGGATAACGCAGGCTTGGAGGGATATTGGCCAAACGCGGGCAGGTGGGATTAGTGTAGCTGGGACATGTTGGCCAGTGTGGGCAAGTTCGGCTTGTATTCCACACTGTATCACTCTATGACTCTGCACAATCTGCATCATGGTCACCGCAGACATTGTAGACTGAAAGGCCTGTTCTGGTGCAGCAGTAGAGTTGCTGCCTCACAGCGGCAGAGACACAAGTTCGATCCTGACCACGGGTGCTGTCTGCGTGGAGTTTGCACCTTCTCCCCGTGACTGCATGGATTTTATCCGGGTGAACCAGTTTCCTCCCACATTCCAAAGTCATGCGGATTTGTAGGTTAATTGGCCCTCTGTAAATTGCCCCCCGAGTGTATAAGGTGCGGATCAGAAAGTGAGTAATACGACAGTGGGATAACATAGCACTATATAACTCCGTGGGTTGTCACCTTGTCGTGGTGGAGAAGCTTTTGTGGCCCTGAGAACCTGAGAGCGATGCCGTCTGGAGCTACGCTCCTGGTAGGGCCACCCATGGCGGTAAGGTCGAGGGGGAGGTCCCTGACAAAGAGCCAATCCAACCAAGACCTCAACGGTGGAACAGGCGGAGGACGATGGCTGACCTTAGTGGAGCGTCACAACGGCTGGGAAGGCGGATGAAGGCTGCAGCAGAAAAGGGTCTCCGGTCGTCTTGGACTCCATGCCACTGGATCCTGACCCAGATCTGTCAAGGACCGTGGGGTGGCTGTCTGTGCACCAGTCTCCCCACGTTAAACAAAGTCACGCACAGGCGTCCTCCAACCCTGGAGACACCCATGGTCAGCCATGACCGAAGGGGGCCGAAGTAAGAATGTAATATGAACTATTCTGGTGCGCAGTTCTGGTTGCCCCATTACAGGATGGATGTGGAGGCTTTGGAGATAGTGCAGAGGTTTAGGAGATGTTACAGGAGTCTGGATTAGGAGATGTTAACTATAAGGAGAAAAGAGGCCCTTCTGCAGTTGTACAGGGCCCTAGTGAGACCACACCTGGAATATTGTGTGCCGTTTTGGTCCCCTAGTTTGAGGAAGGACATTCTTGCTATTGAGGGAGCGCAGCGTAGGTTTACAAGGTTAATTCCCGGGATGGCGGGACTGTCATATGCTGAGAGAATGGAGCGGCTGGGCTTGTACACTCTGGAGTTTAGAAGGATGAGAGGGTATCTTATTGAAACATATAAGATTATGTTCTATAGAGTACTGGATTCAGGCACGGCGGTAGGGTTGCTGCCTTATGGGCCTGTCCCACTTAGGCAACTTTTTAGGCGACTGCAGGAGACTATGCAGTCACCACATGTTCGCGGGTGGTTGCCGGGGAGTCGCCTTCATGGTCGCGAGGAGTTCCCGCATTCTGGGTCGCTGTGAATTTTTCGACATGTTGAAAAATTACCGGCAACCAGAATGAAGCCGCCATGGAGAGCAGAGAGAATTCTCGTGCCGTAGGTGGGTCGCCAGGAGGTCCTAGTGAGTTACCAGGAGGTCGAAGGTTCTCGTAGGTTGTAGCCGGTGCTGACCGGTGAATTTCATTGGCTCATTGGGAAAGGTAAGCAGTAGTTTTCAGAACCAAGGATAACCGACCGGTAATGTTAAATGTCCGCCGAGCTTCACAGCCGAGTTTCTCTGGTTTCTTAAAGGTTGTCTCCACTCCTTCTCCCCCCTCTCTCCCCCTTCCCCCCTTTCCCCCCCCCCCCCCCACTTTTCGCATAAGTGGGACAGGCCCATTATAGTGCCGGAGACCCGGCTTCAATCCTGACTACGGATGCTGTCTGTACAGGATTAATGCATTCTGTGAAGATTTTAGTCATAGTCATGGAGTGATACAGTGTGGAAACATGCCCTTCAGCCCAACTCGCCCACACCGGCCAACAATGTCCCAGCTACATTAGTCCCACCTGCCTGTGTTTGGTCCATATCCCTCCAAACCTGTCCTATCCTGACTAAATGTTTCTTAAACGATGGGATAGTCCCAGCCTCAACTACCTCCTCTGGCAGCTTGTTCCATGCACCCACCTGTATGGGAGGAAACCGCAGCTCTCGGGGAAACCCACGAGAGCTGCGGTTTTCTGTGTGAAAAGGTTCCTCAGGTTCCTATTAAATCTTTTCCCCTTCACCTTGAACCTATGTCCTCTGGTCCTCGATTCCCCAACTCTGGGCAAGAGACTCTGTGCATCTACCCGATCTATTCCTCTCATGATTTCTCCAGGTGCTCCGGTTTCTTCCCACATCCCAAAGATGTGCGGGATTGGAGGTTAATTGGCTTCCATATGTTGTTTCTAGAGTGTAGGATAGAACTAGTGCGCAGGTGATCGCGGGTCGGCACGGACTCGGAGGGCCGAAGGGACCATTTCGGCGCTGTATCTCTAAACTAAAGCATGAAGCTGGAGGGGGATGGGTGTGGTGTGCCGTGAATAGTCAAGATGTTTCTAAAATTACAGCAATTTACTGACATAATATGCACAGAAAATATTGGGAAACATTTGTTAGGTCAACAGCATCTGAGGAGTGATCTACAGTCACAGTTCCACTTCTCTAACTGTTCGCACGCCTGAAACGTCGACTCTTTTTCTTTCCACTGTTGCTGCCTGGTACAATCAGGCAGATACAATCTGTGGTGGACACAGACAGGATAATGACGTTTAGGTCTGGATAGGTAAATGGATATGGAGGGAGATGCGTCACGGTGGCGCAGCGGTAGAGTTGCTGCCTTACAGCGCTTGCAGCGTCGAAGACCCGGGTTCCATCCCGACTACGGGCGCTGTCTATACGGAGTTTGTACGTTCTCCCCCGTGACCTGCGCGGGTTTCCCCGAGAGCTTCGGTTTCCTCCCACACTAGAAAAACATGCAGGTTTGTAGGTGAATTGGCTTGGTGTACGTGTAAATTGTCCCTAGTGTGTGTAGGTTGGTGTTGATGTGTGGGGATCGTTGGTTGGTGCGGACCCGATGGGCCGAAGGGCCTGTTTCCACGCTGTATCTCTAAACTAAACTAAATTAAACTAAACATGCAGGCAGAGGAGATTAGTTTAACTTGGCTTCATGTTCAGCACGGACATTGTGGGCCGAAGGGCCCGTTTCAGTGCTATACTGTTCTTTAGACCAACCTTCCTCTTTGAGCTGGTAATGGTCCTGACTATGGTTTAAGCTTGCTTCTGGCCAACACGGTGGCGCAGCGGTAGAGTTGCTTCCACACAGCGCCAGAGACACGGGTTCGATCCTGACGACGGGTGCTATCTATGCGGAGTTTGTACGTTCTCCCCGTGACCGTGTGGGTTTCCTCTAGGTGCTCTGGTTTCCTCCCACAGTCCAAAGACGTACAGGTTTCTCTTGACCAAAGTAGGGGAATCAAGGACCAGAGGACATAGGTTCAAAGTGAAGGGGAAAAGATTTATTAGGAATCTGAGGGGTAACTTTTCCATACAAAGGGTGGCGTGAGTGTATGGAACAAGCTGCCAGAGGAGGTAGTTGAGGCTAGGACTATCCCAACGTTTAGTCGAAACAGTTAGACAGGTACATGGATAGGACAGGTTTGGAGGGATATGGACCAAGTGCAGGCAGGTGGGACTAGTGTAGCTGGGACATTGTTGGCCGGTGTGGGCAGGTGGGGCTGAATGGCCTGTTTCCACACTGTATCACTCTATGACTCAGTGATTCTACTGGACTGAGTCATGCAGGTACAACCTCAACTATTCAAGAAGCAGAAACAATGCCAATAATACAGGTCCCTTTGAAAAGAACAAAGAGGCTCAGAAAACCCAGAAATCCCATGAATGAGTGGGTTAATATATGATGAGCGTTTGTCGGCACTGGGCCTGTACTCGCTGGAGTTTAGAAGGATGAGGGGAAGACCTCAATGAAACGGACCTGAATAGTGAAAGGCCTGGATAGAGTGGATGTGGAGAGGATGTTTCCACTAGTGGGAGAGTCTAGGGCCAGAGGGCATAGGTTCAGAATAAAAGGATGTTCCTTTATGAAGGAGATGAGGAGGAATCTCTTTAGTCAGAGGGTGGTGAATGTATGCAATTGATTGCCACAGAAGGCTGTGGAGGCCAAGGCAATTAATATTTTTAAGGCGGAGATAGATAGATGCTTGATTAGTACAGGTCAGGGGTTATGGAGAGAAGGCAGGAGAATGGGGTTAGGAGGGAGAGGTAGATCAGCCATGATTGAATGGCGGAGTAGACTTGATGGGCCGAATGGCCTAATTCTGCTCCTATCACTTATGACCTTATGAACAATCAATAAATTTAATCATTTTAGATAATAAATGTAATCATTTTAAATAATAATTTTAAGTGTATGTAACTGGTCCTTGTCAAAAAGGAGAGAGGAGAATGGTGTACGATAAATATACACGGAGGAGAGAATATAATGTAGTCTGATGAAGGGTCTTGACCTGAAACGTCACCCATCCCTTCTCTCCAGAGATGCTGCCTGTCCCGCTGAGTTACTCCAGCATTTTGTGTCTGTCTTCAATGTAAACCAGCATCTGCAGTTCCTTCCTACACAATATAATGCAGTGTTTTGTTTTGTGGAGCAATGTCACGTCAATGACCATAGAGTCATAGAGCAGGGAAACAGGCCCTTCGGCCCATCCCAGCCATGCCGACCAAGATGAGCATCCAAGCTGGTCCCATTTGCAAATTTTCATTTTGAATGTTGTACCCTTTATACTGTATCAGTACGCTGAGGACAGCACGATTGTAATCATACACAGTCTATGCTTTGACTGGCACACCATCAAAAACCTTTCACAGTACCTCGGTGCACTTGACATTAATACACTAAACTAAACTAAACTCACTTTTTAAATTAAACCTCATTAGGACGGCACGGTGGTAGAGTAGCTGCCTCACAGCGCCAGGGTCCCTGGTTCAATCCTGAGTACAGGTGCTGTCTGTACGGAGTTTGTTCGTTCTCCCTGTGTGTAATACGGGGGAGAACTTAAAAATAGCGGAGTCAGGGGATATGGGGAGAAGGCAGGAACGGGGTACTGATTGGGGATGATCAGCCATGATCACATTGAATGGCGGTGCTGGCTCGAAGGGCCAAATGGCCTACTCCTGCACCTATTGTCTATTGTCTATTGTGTATGGTTTCTCCGGGTGCTCCGGTTCCCCCCCCCCCCCCCCCCCCCCCCCCCCACACTCCAGAAATGTGCGGGCTTGTAGGCTAATTGCTTTCGATAACATTGAAAATAAATTCCTAACATGTAGGATAGTGCTGGTGTCCGAGGGGGGTCGCTGGTCGGCACGGACTGGGTGGGCCGAAGGGACTGTTTCCGCGCTGTATCTCTGACGTTTACACTCCAAGGTCTCTTTCTGGACCCCACAACCCATAATCTGGATATAACAGAATAGGAGGTGAAAATATTCAGTCCTACCAGGACAACCCTGCCTCTGCTGAGCCCAGAAATTAGATTGATCGCAAGCTAAGAAAGATTGGACAGTTTGTGAATTAGTCGAGAAAAGGCGAACAATAGACAATGGACAATAGGTGCAGGACTAGGCCATTCGGCCCTTCGAGCCAGCACCGCCATTCACTGTGTTCATGGCTGATCATCCACAATCAGTACCCCGTTCCTGCCTTGTCTCCATATCCCCTGACTCCGCTATCTTTAAGAGCTCTCTCTTGATTCTCTCCAGAGAATCGGCCACTGCCTTCTGAGGCAGAGAATTCCACAGACTCACAACTCTCTGGGTGAAAAGGTTTTTCCTCATCTCCATTCTAAATGGTATACCCCTTATTCTTAAACTGTGGCCCCTGGTTCTGGACTCCCCCAACATCGGGAACATGTTTCCTGCCTCTAGCATGTCCAATCCCTTAATGTTTCAATAAGATCTCCTCTCATCCTTCTAAGCTCCAGAGTGTACAAGCCCAACCGCTCCATTCTCTCAGCATATGACAGTCCCGCCATCCCGGGAATTAACCTTGTAAACCTACGCTGTTTCCGCGCTGCATCTCTGAACTAAACATAAACTAAAAAATAGTTTCACACCACAGATGCTGGTTGACTCACTGAGTCCCTCCAGCAGATCATTTATGAATATAGGTAGATCAGCGTAGCACAGCAACAGGTTCTTGTCCCCACAATGTCTGCTCTGAACGTAAACTTAACTCCTCTCCCCGCACGTGACTCATATCCCTCCATCCCCTGCATATCCATGAGCCTGTCTAAAAGCATCTTAAACGCCACGATCACATCTGCCTCCATCACCACCATCCTTGACAGCGCGTTCCAGGCACCCACCATCTTCTAGGTGTAAAAAAAATCTAGCACCGCACTTGTGAATGGAGTTGAGTATTGGAGCAAAGAGGTCCTTCTGCAGTTGTACAGGGCCCTAGTGAGGCCACACCTGGAGTATTGTGTGCAGTTTTGGTCCCCTAATTTGAGGAAGGACATTCTTGCTATTGAGGGAGTGCAGCGTAGGTTTACAAGGTTAATTCCCGGGATGGCAGGACTGTCATATGCTGAGAGAATGGAGCGGCTGGGCTTGAACACTCTGGAGTTTGAAAGGATGAGAGGGGATCTTAATGAAACATATAAGATTGTTAAGGGTTTGGACACGCTAGAGGCAGGAAACATGTTCCCAATGTTGGGGGAGTCCAGAACTAGGGCCCACAGTTTAAGAATAAGATGTAAGCCATTTAGAACGGAGATGAGGAAACACTTTTTCTCACAGAGAGTGGTGAGTCTGTGGAATTCTCTGCCTCAAAGGGCATTGGAGGCAGGTTCGCTGGATGCTTTCAAGAGAGAGCTAGATAGGGTTCTTAAAGATAGCAGAGTCAAGGGGTATGGGGAGAAGGCAGGAACGGGGTACTGATTGGAGATGATCAGCCATGATCACATTGAATGGCTCGAAGGGCCAAATGGCCTACTCCTGCACCTATTGTCTATTGTATATTGTCTGGGGTGGGAAATTGCAACCTTCACGTGGTCCGCCCTGTTTCGACGAATGGAGGGTTATGGTATGAGTGCAGGCAGGTGGGACTAAGGGGAAAAAAAGTTGTTTGGCATGGACTTGTAGGGCCGAGATGGCCTGTTTCCGTGCTGTAATTGTTATATGGTTATATGGAATGCAATCAACCCGGCGTGCACAATCAAATAAGATCAAATAGAATAAGTTGTCCTACAACTTTAGGCTGTGCAGGCCACATGCAAGAAGAAGAAGTCTATTGCCTCTTTTAAATTCTACCCCTCTCACCTAAAAGCTATGTCCTCTAGTCTTTAATATTTTCACCCTGGGGAATAAAGCTCACAATTTTATATAGTTCTCCCTTCAATCTCTAACGTTCCAGACTAAACAATCCAAGTCTGCCTGGACCTACCTGATCTCCACACACTTTAATTCCCCTTCCTATTCCCACACTGACCTTTCTGTCCTGGGCCTCCTCCATTGCCGGAGTGAGGCCAAACGCAAATTGGAGGAACAGCATCTCAAATTCCACTTGGGCAGCTTAAACCCCAGCGGTAAGAAGTCAGGTCACTTTTATTTCTATAGCACATTTAAAAAACAACTCTCGTTGGCCAAAGTGCTTTACATTGGTGGAGGTACTAACGTTATACAACATTGGTTCATAGATTAAGTACATACATAAATACAGACATATATCCCTCACTCAGAGGACGTCAAGAAAGGCTTGAGAGCAAAGATAAGCTTTAAGTCTCGGCTTAAAGGAGTCGATGGAGGGGGCAGTTCTGATGGGAAGGGGGATGCTGTTCCACAGTCTAGGAGCTGCAACCGCAAAGGCGCGGTCGCCCCTAAGCTTAAGCCTAGACCGCGGGATGTTCAGTAACCCCAAGTCGGCCAATGTGAGGGACCTGGAGGTTGTGTGGTGGGTAAGCAGACTTTTGATGTAGGTGGGGGCAAGCCCATTGAGGGCTTTGTAGACATGGAGGAGAATCTTGAAATTTATACGGAACCGCACAGGGAGCCAATGGATAGAGGCCAGGATCGGGGTGATGTGGTCCCTTTTTCGGGCGCCCGTCAGGAGTCTCGCTGCGGCGTTTTGGACCAGTTGCAGGCGGGACAGGGAAGATTGGCCGATGCCAGTGTAGAGGGAGTTGCAGTAATCTAGGCGAGAGGAGATAAATGTGTGGATGATCTTTTCGAGGTCATCAAACTGGAGGAATTGTTTTATTTTAGCTATCGTACGAAGCTGGAAGAAGCTAACCTTTACCACGGCATTGACTTGTTTGTCAAAGTTCAATGCTGAGTCAAATATCACACCAAGAACATTGACTTCTCTAACTTCAAGTAACCCTTGCTTCCCCTCTCTCTCCATCCCTCCCCCATCCAGGTCGTACCAGCTTCAAAGTCATCTTGTTGAGTCTCGTTGCCTGAAACTCATTTTCACCTAGCATAGAAACATAGACAATAGGTGCAGGAGTAGGCCATTCGATCCTTCGAGCCAGCACCGCCATTCAATGTGATCATGGCTGATCATCCCCAATCAGTTCCTGCCTTCTCTCCATAATGCCTCGATTCCGTGGCACACGCAAACAATGTTTATCATCGTTAATGTTCTGCATATCTTTCATTCATTTGCTCTATATCTTTCTCCATCACCATCGATGTCTCTCGTTTCCCTTTCCCCTGAAGGGCCTGTCCCATTTGGTGATTTTTTCGGCGACTGCCGGCATCATTGACTGACGTATCTGGTCACCGAAACATTTGCGGCGTGACGCGGCGTGATCACGTATTGACGCGCGGTGTTTGTTCAAGTGTCGCAACATTTTTTTGTCGCCGCTGTATTGTTGAAATGTTCTAAATCTTTTGGCGACCCTGATATGACGCCGCCCTTTCGTCTCAGACTGAAGAAGGGTCTCGATCCGAAACGTCCCCCATTCCTTCTCTCCAGAGATGCTGCCTGTCCCGCTGAGTTACTCCAGCATTTTGTGCGTCTATCCAAGTTTGTTCAACTTCTCCCTCTGGGTAATAGGCCCTAATGCAGGCGACATTCTGGTTGTTGTTTCTTCACCTGTTGTCGCTTGCTTTGACACTCTGTCACCGACCTTGTTGCCAGTTTTCAACTGACAGGCGATGATATTGAATAACAGCTAATTGGAATTTAAAACAATGATAACAGAGTTTCTGGTGATTATTTACCGAAAAAATGCTGCGGGTTTGGTTAGCTGGCATTTAGAGCGTGCTTTCAATCATATGTACATAAAGATACATTTCTTAACATTCGTGCAAAAGAGATGAGTCATTGTTTGGAACAAGGATGGGAGTTGCATCTGATTTCATCCGCATTTCTTTGAAAGATTTGAAAGAAAAGGGGCAGTCACGGTGGCGCAGCGGTAGAGTTCCCGCCTTGCAGCGAATGCAGCGCCGGAGACGCGGGTTCCATCCCGACTACGGGTGCTTTGTCTGGACGGAGTTTGGACGTTCCCCCCGTGACCTGCGTGGGTTTTCTGCGAGATCTTCGGTTTCCACCCGCACTCCAAATCGTGGAGGGAGAAGGCAGGAACAGGGTACCGATTGGGGATGATCAGCCATGATCACATTGAATGGCGGTGCTGGCTCGAAGGGCCGAATGGCCTACTCCTGCACCTATTGTCTATTGTCTTCAAGAAGGAAGTGCAGATGCTGGAAAATCGAAGGTAGACAAAATTGCTGGAGAAACTCAGCAGGTGCAGCAGCATCTATGGAGCAAGGGAAATAGGCAACGTTTCGGGCGGAAACCCTTCTTCAGACTGATGCAGGGTGAGTGGGGGGAAGAAGAAAGGAAGAAGAGGAGCCAAAGTGCTGAGGGAGAGCTGAGAAGGGGAGGAGACGGCAAGGGCTACCGGAAATTGGAGAAGTCAATTCCATGCTGTATCTCCCAACCAAACTAAATAAACTAAACTAAAATGAACTGAACTAAACGTCATGTATTGGGAGCTAAGGGGAGAGGTAGGGCACGCTCGGACTTCACTCCTTGCACCATTGGAGGATGAGGGGTGATCTTATAGAGGCGTATAAAACCATGAGGGGAATGGATAGGGTGAAGGGTCAGAGTCTGTTACCCACGATAGGGAAATCGAGACCCAGAGGACAAACGTTTAAGGTGAGTTTATGTTTAATATGTTTAATGTCCGTGCCGAACACGATACCATAGAAACATAGAAAATAGGTGCAGGAGAAGGCCATTCGGCCCTTCGAGCCAGCACCATCATTCACTGTGATCATGGCTGATCATCCACAATCAGTACCCCGTTCCTGCCTTCTCCCCATATCCCCTGACTCCGCCATCTTTATGAGCTCCATGGGGAGAAGGCAGGAACGGGGCACTGATTGGGGATGATCAGCCATGATCACAGTGAATGGCGGTGCGGGCTCGAAGGGCCGAATGGCCTACTCTAACTCTCTCTTGAAAGCATCCAGAGAATTGGCCACCACTGCCCTCTGAGGCAGAGAATTCCACAGACTCACAACTCTCTGGGTGGAAAAGTTTTTCCTCATCTCCGTTCTGAATAGCTTACCCCTTATTCTTAAACTGTGGCCCCTGGTTCTGGACTCCCCCAACATCGGGAACATGTTCAAGAGGCTGTTAGATGGGGACATGGATATGCAGGGAATGGAGGGATATGGCTCACGTGCAGGCAGAGGAGATTAGTTTGTCTTGGCATCATGTTCGGTGTGGACATTGTGGGCTAGAGTTCTTGGTCCTCCGCTGCCCTGTTCTACATTTACTCTCTCCACTCCACTCATAATTTAAAATGCTTCTATCAGCTCTCCCCTTCACCCTCTTGTGTTTCTGGGAAACCGATCAATGTTTGTAAGAATGAACTGCAGATGCTGGTTTACAGCGAAGATAGGCACGAAATGCTGGAGTCACTGAAGGAGGGTCTCGACCCGAAACGTCACCCATTCCTTCTCTCCAGAGATGCTCCCTGTCCCGCCGAGTTACTCCAGCATTTTGTGTCTTATCTTCAAAGTGCATCCAACTGCTCCTTGCAGCGAATTCCTCCTAAAGCCCCTGTCCCACGATACGAGTTTACCCAAGAGCTCCCCCGAGTTAAAAAAAAAATCTAACTCGTGTTAAGTACGTAGAATGTACGTAGCGGGTACGTCGGAGCTAGTGGACGTCCCGTAGCGGCTCGTAACGCTAACGGCAGGTACTCGGGAAAGGCGGTAAGCTCGTGAAGTCTCGTGAAGTTTTTTCAACACTGTGAAAAATGTCCAAGAGTAAAAAATATACTTGTGATGAAGTACCACGAGTTTGATTTTTTTCAAACTCAGGAGAGCTCTTGGGTAAACTCGCCTTGTGGGAAAGGCCCTTAAGATAGATACAAAGTGCTGGAGTAACTCAGTGAGTCAGGCAGCATGTCTAGAGAACATGGATCGATGACGTTTCGGGTCGGGACCATTTCTCAGACCGTTTTCTAATTCCGACTGTTTGGATATTAATCATTGCTTGCTGCTAATGACTTCACCAACTACACAAAAGGGACCAGTGACAGAATTCGGACTTTCCTTCCTGTTTGGGAAAGCGCAAAGAAAAGGCCTTGATGTTCAATTAAGGGCCAGTCCCATTTGGCGATTTTTTCGACGACTGCCAGCGCCATATCAGTGTCGCCAAAAGATTTAGAACATTTCAAAATCCAGCGGCGACAAAAAAAATGTTGCAACACTTGAAAAAACACCGCGCGTCAATACTTCGTCACGCCGCGTCACGCCGCGTCACGCCGCAAATTTCGGTGACCTGATACGTCAGTCAATGATGCCGGCAATCGGAGAAAAAATCGGCATGTGGGACAGGCCCTTTACTCTTCTTGCCTCCAGCTATTCACATGACCCCCCCAACCCTCCGGCCCTCCCCCCACCCCACCCCCTACTTTCAGTCTGAAGAAGGGTCCCGACCCGAAACGTCACCTATCCTTTTTCCCCAGAGATGCTGCCTGAGCCGCTAAGTTGCTCCAGCATTTTGTGCCCACATGGATGTGGAGAGGATGTTTCCACTCGTGTGTGAATCTGGGACTAAATGTCACAGCCTCAGAATTAAAGTACGTTCCTTTAGGAAGGAGATGAGGAGGAATTTCTTCAGTCAGAGGGTGGTGAATCTGTGGAATTCTTTGCCACAGAAGGCTGTGGAGGCCAAGTCAGTGGACAGATGGCACAATGGGCTAAGTGTTCGGCTGGCAACCGGAAGGTAGCCGGTTCGAATCCCGCTTGGAGTGCATACTGTCGTTGTGTCCTTGGGCAAGACACTTCACCCACCTTTGCATGTGTGTGAATGTGTGTGAATGTGTGTGAGTGATTGGTGGTGGTCGGAGGGGCCGTAGGCGCAGATTGGCAGCCACGCTTCCGTCAGTCTGCCCCAGGGCAGCTGTGGCTACAGAAGTAGCTTACCACCACCGAGTGTGACTGAGGAGTGAATGAATAATGCGATGTAAAGCGCCTTGATTATTAGAAAGGCGCTGTATAAATCCCATCCATTATTATTATTATTATAGATTCTTGATTAGTACTGGTGTCGGGTGGTTTTTCACCCAGAGAGTTTTGAATCTGTGGAATTCTTTGCCACAGAAGGCAGTGGAGGCCAATTCACTGGATGTTTTCAAGAGAGAGTTAGATTTAGCTCTTAGGGCTAAAGGAATCAAGGGATATGAGGAGAAAGCAGGAATTTTAAATCATCAGCCACGATCATATTGAATGGTGGTTCTGGCTCGAAGGGCCAAATGGCCTACTCCTGCACTATGTTTCAATGTTTCTGTGTTATGGGGAGAAGGCAGGAGAATGGGGTTAGGAGGGAGAGATAGATCAGCCATGATTGAATGGTGGAGTAGACTTGATGGGCCGAATGGCCTAATTCTGCTCCTATCACTTCTGACCTTACGACCACCCCTCCTTTCCAGCTTTCTCCTTCCTACTCCAATCTGCCCGTCCCCCGACCCCGAACATTGCCTGTCCTTCTCCTCCACAGACGCTGCCCGGCCTGGCCCGCTGAGTCCCAACAAGGCTGTGTGTGACTTTTGCCGGTGACCCCGCGCCTAAGGTGGAAGCCGAGAAGGGAAAGACAATAGACAATAGACAATAGGTGCAGGAGTAGGACATTTGGCCCTTCGAGCCAGCACCGCCATTCAATGTGATCATGGCTGATCATCCCCAATCAGTACCCCGTTCCTGCCTTCTCCCCATATATCCTGACTCCGCTATCTTTAAGAGCCCTATCTAGCTCTCTCTTGAAAGTATCCAGAGAACCTGCCTCCACCGCCCTCTGAGGCAGAGAATTCCACAGACTCACCACTCTCTGTGTGAAAAAGTGTTTCCTCGTCTCCGTTCTAAATGGCTGACTCCTTATTCTTAAACTGTGTGGCCCCTGGTTAATTGGACTCCCCCAACATCGGGAACATGTTTCCTGCCTCTAGTGTGTCCAGTTAAAGAGTTAAATGGCTTGTCATGGCAGATCGTTTTTTTTTTTTGTTCGAGTTCTTAACGTCTTGGAATCGACCCAAAATATATTGAATTAGATCTGAACAAAGGATTGGAGGAGAGAATGAGATACTCGTCGAGAAACAATAGACAGCATTCAGTTCAGGTGGCCAGGCAAAGATGATACAGCTGTCAGCGTCTCAGCTAAAGAATAGAGATAAGTACAGTAATGCTAAAGAATCCTACTTAAGCATCAAAGAGCATGGGTGTGTAAGGCAATGTGTCAAGTGCTGTGTGATTTGGAGAGATTGAGAGTCCCGTGTAGAATGAGAGATATTCTACTTGATGAACCTTCCTAGCTGGGGGTCTCCCAGAATCGGGTTGATGGCAAGGAGGGGAGGCTATTCGGCCCATCGTGTCCATCTCAGCCAGAGTGCACCCGCCCTCAACCCATCTCCTCCAGCACTTCCCTCCAGGACTTGCAGGCACTTCTGTAGTAACTGCAGATGCTGGCTAACACACAAAAGGGCAGCACCTCACTTGTGAATCTGTGGAATTCTCCACCACAGAAGGCAGTGGAGGCCGATTTCACTGGATGTGTTCAAGAGAGAGTAAAGGGCCTGTCCTACTGTACGAGGTAATTCAAGAGTTCTCCCGAGTTCTCCCCTGATTCGAGCTCGTGTAATGTACGTAGCGGGTGCGTAGGAGCTGGTGGATGTCACGTCGCGGCTCGTACGAGTAACGGTAGGTACTCGGGAAATACGGTAAACACGTGACGTTTTTTTAACACTGTGAAAAATGTCCACGAGTAAAGAAATACTTGTGGTGAAAAAATTGTTACTTTTCACTCGTGCGAGCCCCTACGTACCCGCTATGTACATTACACGAGCTCGAATCAGGGGAGAACTCGGGAGAACTCTTGAATGACCTCATACAGTGGGACAGGCACTTTAGAGGTAATTCTAGGGGCTAACGGAATCAGGGGATATGGGGAGAAGGCAGGAACGGGGTAGTGATTCTGGATGATCTGCCATGATCATATTGAATGGCGGTGCAGGCTCGAAGGGCCAAATGGCCTACTCCTGCACCTATTTTCTATGTTTTTCTGTCTATGTTTCTATATTTCGATTGGGCAGCTTACAACCCAACGGTATGAATTTGATTTCTCCAGCTTCAAGTAACCCTTGCAACCCCTCTCTCTCCATCCCTCCCCCACCCAAGTCGTTGTCTGTAACTCGTTTTCACTTGTTAGCCCGTAGCTAACAATGGCCTGTTACTTTTTTGCATATCTTTCATTAATTTCTTCAATATCTCTCTACATCGCCGTCTATACCTCTCGTTATCCTTTCCCCAGACTCTCAGTCTGAAGCAGGGTCTCGACCCGAAATTATACCTATTCCTTTTCTCCAGAGATGCTGCCTGACCCGCTGAGTTACTCCAGCACTTTGGTGTCTATCTTTGGTTTGAACCAGCATCTGCAGTTCCTTCCCAGACACTAAGTGCTGGCCTTAACCTGAAACATCACTTGTCCATGTTCGTCAGTGATGCTGCCTGACCTGCTGAGTTACTCCAGCACCTTGTGCCTTATTCCATGCACTTTCAGTGTATAGGTAAAGATGCAGCCCAGTCCATCACACAGACCAGACTCCCCACCACTGACTCCATCTACACTTCACGCTGCCTTGGGAAAGCAGTCGACATAATCGGAGACTTGTCCCACCCCGGCCATTCCTTCTTCTCCCCGCTCCCGTCCGGCAGAAGGTACAGAAGCTTGAAAGCGCGCACCACCAGACTCAGGAACAGCTTCTTTACCTCTGTTATCAGGCTTCTGAACGGCCCTTCCGTAAGCTAGGGTACTGTCCGATTCACCTCTATCCCATTGCGGACATTGGACTTTGTCTCTGGAACTGATGCGCTACAATGCTGAGAACTATATTCTGCACTTTGTATCTTCCCCTTTGCTCTACCTATTGTACTGGAGTTTGGCTTGATTATATTTATGTATTGTGTTATCTAAGCGGATTGGATAGCAAGCACAACAAAACTTTTCACTGTACCTCGATACACATGGCGATAACAAACCTAAACATAATTTGGAAAGAGACGAATATTTCAACCTCTATTGCAGTTTGTAGTCAGGAGTTCCAGAACTAATTATTAGTTAATGAAAGAATGATCTAATAGACTAATGCAGCATGGAGGTAGACAAAAGTGCTGGAGAAACTCAGCGGGTGAGGCGGCATCTATGGAGCGAAGGAAATAGGCAACGTTTCGGGCCGAAACCCTTCTTCAGACTGATGTAGGGTTGGGGGGGGGAGAAGAAAGGAGAAAGGAAGAGGAGGAGCCCGAGGGCTGAGGGGGAGCTGAGAAGGGGAGGAGACAACAAGGGCTACTGGAAATTGGAGAAGTCAATGTTGATGCCGCTAGGGTGCAGACTGCCCAAGCGGAATATAAGGTGCTGCTCCTCCAAATTCCAGTGGTGCTCACTCTGGCCATGGAGGAACCCCAGGACAGAAAGGTCGGATTCGGAATGGGAGGGGGAGTTGAAGTGCTGAGCCACAGGGAGATCAGATTGGTTAATGCAGACCGAGCGGAGATGTTCGGCGGAACGATCACCAAGCCTACGCTTGCACGGATATAGGACCTTTGTATCAACTTGTCCCTGCCGACCAAGATGCCCGATTTAAATTATCCCATTGTCTCGTGTTTAGCCCAGATCCCTCTAAACCTTTTCTATCCATGTACGGGTCCAAATATCTTTTAAAATGTTGTTTTAGGTTCTGCCTCAACAGCGCCCTATGGCAGCTTGTTCCATACACCCACCAAACTGTGTGCAAAGGTCCCTATTACATTTATTCCCATCTCACCTTAAACCTATGCCCTCTGGTTCTTGATTAACCCTGCCCGAGTTAAAAGACCCTGCCCGAGTTCACCCTATCTGGCAGGTCGAATGAATATTCTCACGATATTGGTAAGTATTGTTCTTATTAATATTATTATGAACATTATACTTATGGGCGCCTTTCAAAGTCTCTCAAGGACGCCTTCCAAAATTTAATAAGCAGATTACAAAACATATAAGCAGAATAAAACAAAAAACAAAAACAAATAGTAGGGACATCAACGACACACAATTCAAAGAGAGAGCACCGGCAGCTTAACGCACCAGCGTTCACTCTCTCTTCCGGCAGCCATCTTGGAGACAAAACAATCAAAACACCTTTTAACATTGAACATCCACCACAGTGACTCCGACACACTCCTCACTGTGGTGGAAGGCGAAATATAGTTCAAGTCCTTCCTGCCACGACCTTCCACGACCTTGCTCTTCCGCGGTCGTGGAAGAATGGAAATGTTTCAGCTCGAAACTCAAAGCGCTGGACAGACAGGCCAGGCAGCATCTGTAGAGGAACTGGACAAGTGATGTTTCAAGACGGGACTTAGAAACATAGACAATAGGTGCAGGAGTCAGCCATTTGTCCCTTCGAGCCAACACCGCCAGTCAATATGATCATGGCTGATCTTCCAAAATCAGTACCTCGTTCCTGCTTACTCCCTGTATCTCTTGATTCCTTTAGCCCTAAGAGCTAAATCTAACTCTCTCTTGAAAGCATCCAGAGAATTGGCCTCCACTGCCTTCTGAGGCAGATAATTCCACAGATTCACAACCTTCACAAAAATGTTTTACTTCATCTCTTTTCTAAATGGCTTACCCCTTATTCTTAAACTATGACCCCTGGTTCTGGACTCCCCCAATATCGGGGACATGTTTCCTGCCTCTAACCTGTCTAAACCCTTAATCTATCTATATTACTAAAAGTCTGAACTTGACCCTGTTGTTCTGTATATTGATTTTAGAAAAACAGCTGCCACTCATGGCTGTGATTTTTGGCCATCTTACTCAGAGTTCCCCTCTGCTGCGCAGGACAAGAGGATTTATTCCCATCGATGAAAAATAAAAGAGTATATTAGTGTTTAAAAAATGTTGAGATTCTCTCTCCTGAAGGCCATGCCCCTTCCGGGGGACAATAAAACCCGGCAGTGTTGAGTGCCTCAGTCAGTCTCTGCAAGATGGAGGAGCGAGAGGATCACGTCTCTCAGTCTGAGCTGTGAATAACACTGAACACATGTCTACTAAACTGTGAGTGGTTTTACTGACCTGTCAGTGCCCTTAATGTGGTTTGAAAATATAGTTTGGAAATGCTAAAGCTGTGTTGCCTTTGGTTTGGAAATGCTAAAGCTGTGTCTGCCTTTGGTTTCGGAATGCTAAAGCTGTGTTGCCTAATTAAAGTTGCATTGCCTAAATAAAGTTGCCTTGCCTAATTCAAGTTGCCTTGCCTAATTAAAGTTGCCTTGCCTTCTATATAATTAAAAGTCTAACTTCCTGTTTGCGCTTTATATTGGTTTTAGAACAAAGCACTACCACGTACGACTGTGATTTTTGGCCTTCTTACTCAGAATCCCCCTCCGCTCATCAGGTGCTGAGGATTTTTCCCATCGATGAAAAATAAAAGAGTTATTAGTGTTTTTAAAATGTTGAGATTCTCTCTCCTGTCAATCATGCCATGAAGGCCACGCCCCTTCTGGTTGGAGGGGGGAGGGACTATAAAACCCAGAAGTGTGGGCGTGGCTCAGTCTCTGCAAGATGGAGAAGGGAGAGGTCACAACTCGCTTTCTTTAGTGGCCTTGCACACTGCTTGAAATGGTATGAAACTGCACTTGAATTTGGTGGCCTTGCACCCTGTGTGAAGTGGCAGGAAACTGTACTTGAATTTGGTGGCCTTGCACCCTGCTTGAAATGGAATTTTCAAAGAATAGCCGTGAATCAACTGCCAGCCCACCAGCCATGAGTGACTGAGCTGCCAGCCCAATAATCCATTTGGCCCACAATGTCCATACTAGCCCTCTGGAAACCAGTCCCTTCAGCCCACAACACCCATACTAGCGCCCCTGAAAGTCCCCTCCTCCCCACTGGCCACCAATATTGGAATTGGTGGAGAGGTGGAATATTGCATTGGGGGACCAGCCCCCCTGTGTGATGCTGGGACCCAACGGGTCCCACTTAGTCTAGTAATCTCATATATTTCAATAAGTTATCCTCTCATCCTTTTAAATTGCAGAGTATACAAGCCCAGCCGCTCCATTCTCTCAGCATATGGCAATCCCGCCATCCCGGGAATTTACCTTGTGAACCTACGCTGTACTCCCTCAATAGCATCGACCAGCGATCCCCGCACACTAACGCTACCCTACACACACTGGGGACAATTTACAATTACACCAAGCCAATTAACCTACAAACCTGTGCGTCTTTGGTGTGTGGGAGAAAACCGAAGATCTCGGAAAAAACCCATGGGGGTCACGGGGAGAACGTACAAACTCCGTGCAGACAGCACCCGTAGTCGGGATCGAAGCCGGGTCTCTGGCGCTGTGAGGCAGCAACTCTACTGCTGCACCGCCGTGCTGCACCTAAATGCACGGGGTGAGCGCTGATCCGCACGGACACGCTGGGCAGTAGGGCCTGATTCCGCGCTGTATCTCTAAAGTCTAAAATCTAAAGCAAAATCTAAACTGCGGCGACTGACCTTTGCAAAATGACATGAAGAATGTTGACGTACCAGTTTCTGAGGGTAAGAAATCGACAGAATTGCATGAACTAAAATCGGTGGAACAGAAATACAGTTCATGGGCAGGCCACAGTGCATTATCCCAGACCAGCAGCACAAAGAAAAAGTCAAGAGATCTTGTTGCATGCACCCTGCACAGAGATAAATACGAATATCAGGCTGGGACATCTGCCCTTCCATTAACCTCACATCGCATTCCCAATCTGACCTTTCTGTCCTGGGCCTCCTCCACTGTCAGAGTGAGGCCCAGCGCATATTGCACCTTATATAAGATTGTTAAGGGCTTGGTCATGCTAGAGGGCCCGAAACGTTGCCTATTTCCTTCGCTCCATAGATGCTGCTGCACCCTCTGAGTTTCTCCAGCATTTTTGGCTACCCTAGAGGCAGGAAACATGTTCCTGATGTTGGGGGAGTCCATAACCAGGGGCCACAGTTTAAGAATAAGGAGTAAGCCATTTAGAACGGAGACGAGGAAACACTTTTTCTCACAGAGCGTGATGAGTGTGGAATTTTCTGCCTCAGAGGGCGGTGGAGGCAGGTTCTCTGGATGCTTTCAAGAGAGAGCTAGATAGGGCTCTTAAAAATAGCAGAGTCAGAGGATATGGTGAGAAGGCAGGAACGGGGCACTGATTGGGGATGATCAGCCATGATCACATTGAATGGTGGTGCTGGATCGAAGGGCCGAATGGCCTACTCCTGCACCTATTGTCTATTGTCTATTGTCTCATATTTCGCTCGGGTAGTTTACACCCCAGCGGTATGAACATTGACTTCTCTAACTTCAGATAGCCCTTGCTTTCCCTCTCTCCCTATCCCCTACCACTTCCCAGTTCTCCCATTAGTCTTACTGTCACCGACTACATTCTATCTTTGTCCAGCCCCCTCCCCTGTCATCAGCCTGAAGAAGGGTCTCAACCCGAAACATCGCCCATCTCTTCTCTCCAGAGACGCTGCCTGTCCCACTGAGTTACTCCAGCATTTTGGGTCTACCTTAGATTTAAACCAGCATCTGCAGTTCTTTCTTACACAAACCTCTCCACTACCACAGTTCCTCGGACCTCTACAAGGCATAAGGTCATCAGTCATAGGAGCAGAATTTGGCCATTCGGCCCATTCAATCGTGGCTGATCTATCTTTCCCCTTCAACCCCATTCTCATGCATTCTCCCCATAACCCCTGACACCCGTACTAATCAAGAACCTTATCAATATTTGCTTTACCCTGTCTAATGCACCAGTCCAAATGGTATTGGCCAGGTCTCCCCATCAACCTCTGGCATTGCAGAGAAAAATAAAAATGTCTGAAATTCATTAGCTCGTACGACAGGAGCAGAATTAGGCCATTCAGCCCATAACCCCTGACACCCGTACTAATCAAGAACCTAGCAATATTCACATTAAAATACCCCAAGACGGCCTCTGCAGGTGTCTGTGGCAATGAATTCCTCAGATTCACCACCCTCTGACGAAAGAAATTCCTCCTCATCTCCTTTCTAAAGGTAAGTCCTTTTATTCTGAAGTTATAGCCTTCTAGTCCTAGACTCTCCCACTAGTGGAAACATCTTCTCCACGTCCACTCTATCCAGGCCTTTCACTATTCGGTAAGTTTCAATGAGGTCCCCCCCTCATTCTTCTAAACTCCAGCGAGTACAGGCCCAGTGCCGTCTAACGTTCATCGTACAACATACATTACCTAGGAGCAGTATCGGCAGATATTTACAGAATGCTGCTTGGATTAGGGAGTATTGATTATGTGGGACAGGCCCTTTAGGTGGAAAAGAACCGCAGATGCTGGTTTAAATCGAAGGTAGGCACAAATTGTCCCGCTGAGTTACCCCAGCATTTTGTGTCTACCTTCGATTTAAACCAGCATCTGCAGTTCTTTTCCACCTAAAGGGCCTGTCCCACTTGCCGATTTTTTCGGCAACTGCCGACATCATTGACTGACGTATCAGGTCACCGAAAAATTTGCGGCGTGAGGCAGCGTGACGACGTATTAACGTGCGGTGTTTTTTTAAGTGTCGCAACATTTTTTTTGTCGCCGCTGGATTTTGAAATGTTCTTGAAACTTGATTTGTTTTTTTCCGGAACATCAGACATTGCGCGGAGAACTGACAGGAGTACATAAAATTATGCAAAACAAAGAAACATAGAAAAATAGGTGCAGGAGTAAGCCCTTCGGCCCTTCGAGCCAGCACCACCATTCAATATGATCATGGCTGATCATCTAAAATCAGTACCCCGGTCCTGCTTTTCCCCCCATATTCCTTGATTCCGTTAGCCCTAAGAGCTACATCTAAAGAGCCTGTTCCACTTGGGCGACCTAATCCGCGAGTTCTGGTGAGTTTGCCCTCGACTCATACTCGCAGCATGGTTGACATGAGGTCGTAGGAGGTCTTCGTAACTCTCCTTCATGCTCGAGAGTGGTCTCCGCATACTCGAGGCCTCAGCTAGGTCGCGGTGTTTTTTTCAATGTTAAAAAATGCTTGCGAGTAAAAAAGGTCACCATGGAAAAAATCGATACTTTTTTAACTCGTAGGTTTAGTCGTAGTAGGTCGGCATGTTAGTCGTAGGTAATCGAGGGTAGTCGAAGGTAGTCGTAGATAGTCTTCATCATAGTCGAAGGGAGGTCGAAGGGAGATCGAAGGGGGTCGTCTTCACTCTCCACTATTCGGTGTCCAATTTTCCCGAAGCTAGTCGTAGCTAGTCGAAGCTGGTCTTCAACATAGTCGAAGGAGGTCTTCAACATAGTCGAAGGAGGTCTTCAACATGTCATTTTTTCAAACTCTTCTAAACTCGCCAATTAGGTCGCCCAAGTGGGACAGCCCCTTAATAACTCCCTTTAGAAAACGTCCAGTGAATTGGCCTCCACTGCCTTCTGTGGCAGAGAATTCCACAGATTCACAACTCTCTGGGTGAAAACGTTTTTCCTCATCTCAGTCTTGAATGGCCTAGCCCTTATTCCTAAACTGTGGCTCCTGGTTCTGAACTACCCCAGGGGTCATAAAATTTAAAAATAAGGGGGAGGCCATTTAGGACTGAGGTGAGGCAAAAAGAGAGGCATAGATCGGATATGTAGTCAGAACCTTTATCCCAGGACGGAAATGTCAAACATGAGATGGCACTGCTTCAAGTTGTGAGGGGAAAAGTCAAAGTCAAAGTCAAATTTATTCGTAACATGCACCAACGAAGGTGCAGTGAAATGAATTTGCCAGCAGCGATACACTTAAAAAGAACACACAATACACAATAGAATTTAACACAAACATCCACCACAGCATTCTTCACTGTGGTGGAAGGCACAAAGTTCAGTCAGTCCTCCTCCTTGTTCACCCGTGGTCCGGACCATGAATCCTCTGTAGTCGCCGCTACGGATGGCCCGATGTACAGGCCCTCTCGTCGGGATGATTTGAAACTCCGACGTCGGGATGTTCAAACACACTTGGAGTGCCCGAAATCGGCGCTTTCTTACCGGAGACCGCGGCTTCAGGATGTTATAAGATTGAAGGAGATGTGTGGGGCAGGTTATTTTCCACGGAATTAAATGATGAGGCATAGAGGGGGGTGAACATAGAACGTAGAAGAGTGCAACGCAGGAACAGGAACTCCAGCCCACAATGTTCGCAATTGAACATGACGCCAAGCTATACTAATCTCGAGCGTCACTTGTAGCCAAGGTCCGGAGGGAAAGGGCCGGCCGTGGGTCCCTAGGACTGGTGACGGGTTCTAGAGAGTGGGCAGGGCTGAAGATGTCCTGGTTGGGTTGCTCCTAGGCCTGGCCAAGCCGGCCATCTGCGATTCACGGCGCCAGGTGGAAGAGGGCTTTGCCCGAGCCGGATGCTTGCCTGTTTACCAGGGTTACGACCGTGACTTTGCGCGCACCCTATCCAACTCATGAACCGATGATCGGCGATGAGAAGGAGGGGTGGTGGTGGTGTCGGCGGTAAGCGAAGGCACGAAGGTCGGACAGCTAGGCCGGGCTGCCGACCGACGGGGCCACGGGCGAGGCGCTGCTGCTGCTGCTGCTGCTGCTGCACTCCATGGGCTGCACTACATCGGGACGGGTGAGGCAGGGCCGGACTCGGCGCTACGACCCGACAGTCCCCTCGACCTGAGGAGTAGCAGTCAAATACGGGACAAGGGCGGTCCCGTAAGGGACAAACCAATTTAGCCCAATATACGGGATGTCCCGGCTAATACGGGACAGTTGGCGACCCTAGTCAACATGTTTAGTCTTTCCGCTGTTTAGATAGCATGCAGAAAAAAAGCTTTTCACCGTACCTCGGTACATGTGACATTAACTATACTAAACTGAACTACATGTTCAGGAAGGAACTGCAGATGCTGGTTTATAACGAAGATGAACACAAAATGCTGGAGTAACTCAGCAGGTCAGGCAGCTTCTCTGTAGAGAATGAATAGGTGACGTTTTGGGTCAGAACCCTTCTTCAGATTGAGGAAGATTTCTGAAGAAGGGATCTGACCCGAAACATCACCTATTCCTTCTCTCCACAGACACTGCCTGACCCTCTGAGTTACTTCAGCATATCCTGTCTATCTTCTAAAGCTAACTCCATTGACTCCATTTACACCTCACGCTGCCTCGGCAAGGTCAGCAGCATCATCAATGACGAGTCGCACCCTGGCCACTCCCTCTTCTCCCCTCTCCCATCGGGCAAAAGGTATAGAAGTGTGAAATTGCACACCTATTTCTTCAGACTTTATGACCTCCAGATTCAGGGACAGTTTCTTCACTGAGGTAGCTGAATCATTCTACCCCGACTTGACGGCACGGTGGCGCAGCGGTAGAGTTGCTGCCTTTCAGCGCTTGCAGCGCCGGAGACCCCGGTTCGATCCCGACTATGGGTGCTGTCTATACGGAGTTTGTACGTTCTCCCCGTGACCACGTGAGTTTTCTCCGAGATCTTCAGTTTCCTCCCACACTCCAAAGACGTACAGGTTTGTAGGTTAATTGGCTTGGTGTCAATATAAAGTTGGCCCTAGTGTGTCTACGTAGGATAGTGTTAATGTGCGGCGATCGCTGGTCAGTGCGGCCTCGGTGGGCCGAAGAGCCTGTTTCTGCGCTGTATCTCCGAACTAAGATGGTGAGCAGTGTTGAACTGCTATCTACCTCATTGGTGACCCTCGGACTATCCTAGATCGGACTTTGCTGGCTTTACCTTGCACTAAACATTGTTCCCTTATCAATAATCTGTACACTGTGAATGGCTCGATTATAATCATGTATTGTCTCTCTGCTGACTGGTTAGCACGCAACAAAAGCTTTGCACTGTACCTCGATACACGTGACAATGAACTAAACTCAAAGTAAATGTTCTATGTTCTAAGAAATTGTGAGAAAGTTCATCCCCCTTCCATGTTGAATCTGTGGAATTCTTGGCCACAGACGGCTGTGGAGGCCAAGTCAGTGGATATATTTAAGGCAGAGATAGATAGATTATTTATTAGTACGGTTGTCAGAGGTTATGGGAAGAAGGCAGGAGAATGGGATTGGGAGGGAGAGATAGATCAGCCATGATTGGATGGCGGAGTAGACTTGATGGGCTGAGTGGCCTAATTCTACTCCTATCACCAATAACATGACCTTATCCCGAGATTTCACTCAGCATTGGCCCGACTGACAGAATCAAAGACTTGTCCCACCCCGGTCATTCCTTCTTCTCCCCGCTCCCGTCCAGCAGAAGGTACAGAAGCTTGAAAGCGCGCACCACCAGACTCAGGAACAGCTTCTTCCCCTCTGTTATCAGGCTTCTGAACGGCCCTTCCATAAGCTAGGGTGCTGTCCGATTCACCTCTACCCCATTGCGGACATTGGACTTTGTCTGTGGAACTGGTGCGCTACAATGCTGAGAACTATATTCTGCACTCTGTATCTTCCCCTTTGCTCCACCTTTAGTTTAGTTTAGTTTAGTTTTAGAGATACAGCACGGAAACAGGCCCTTCGGCCCACCGGATCAGTGCCGACCAGCGATCCCCGCAAATTAACACTTTCCGACACCCACTAGGGACTATTTTTAGATTTACCAAGTCAATTAACTTACACACGTCTTTGGAGTGTGGGAGGAAACAATAAACAATAGACAATAGGTGCAGGAGTAGGTCATTCGGCCCTTCGAGCCAGCACCACCATTCAATGTGATCATGGCTGATCATCCCCGATCAGTACCCCGTTCCTGCCTTCTCCCCATATCCCCTGACTCCGCTATCTTCAAGAGCCCTATCTAGCTCTCTCTTGAAAGTATCCAAGGAACTGGCCTCCAGAGAATGCCACAGACTCACCACTCTCTGTGTGAAAAAGTGTTTCCTCGTCTCCGTTCTAAATGGCTTACCCCTTATTCTCAAACTGTGGCCCCTGGTTCTGGACTCCCCCAACCGAAGATCTCGGAGGAAACCCACACAGGTCACGGGGAGAACATACAAACTCCGTGCAGGCAGCACCCATAGTCGGGATCGAACCCGGGTCTCCGGCGCTGCGTTCGCTGTAAGGCAGCAACACTACCGCTGCGCCACCGTGATCGCCATATTGTACTTGAGTTTGGATTGATTATATTTATATATAGACCTTCCTGCGGCTACTGACAACGAGAGGATTTTTCTCTGCTTTCCCCGGGCAGGTCGTTGGCCGTCAGTCATCAATACTCCACGCTGGCAACTCACCCCATCCTGTGCGGAAGCATCCCCGGACTGGTACCCAAGCAACTCCGCTTCTGCCGCAACTACATGGAGATCATGCCCAGCGTGGCCCAGGGGGTGAAGATTGGCATTCAGGAATGCCAGCATCAGTTCCGCGGGAGAAGGTGGAACTGCACGACCATCGAGGATAATTTGGCAATCTTCGGGCCCGTCTTGGACAAAGGTAACTCAATTCCCGCAAGCGGGAAAACGTATCCCCCCCCAGCCCACAGTCATTCCTTCTTAGAAACGTAGAAACATAGAAAATAGGTGCAGGAGTAGGCCATTCGGCCCATCGAGCCAGCACCGCCATTCAATATGATAGACAATAGACAATAGGTGCAGGAGTAGGCCATTTGGCCCATCAAGCCAGCACCACCATTCAATGTGATCATGGCTGATCATCCCCAATCAGTACTCCGTTCCTGCCTTCTCCCCATATCCCCGAACTCCGCTATCGTTAAGAGCCCTATCTAGCTCTCTCTTGAAAGTATCCAGAGAATTGGCCACCTCTGCCTTCTGTGGCAGAGAATTCCACAGATTCGCAGCTCTCTGGGTGAAAATGTTTTTCCTCATCTCAGTCCTAAATGGCCTATCTCTTCTTTTTTAACTGTGACCCCTGGTTCTGGACTCCCCCGACATCGGGAACATTTTTCCTACATCCAGCCTGTCTAATCCTTTAAAAATGTTATATGCTTCTCATCCTTCTAAAATCCAGTGAATTCAAGCCCTTCTTCTCCCCGCTCCCGTCTGGCAGAAGGTCCAGAAGCTTGAAAGCGCGCACCACCAGACTCAGGAACAGCTTCTTCCCCTCTGTTATCAGGCTTCTGAACAGTCCTTCCATAAGCTTGGGTACTGTTCGATTCACCTCTACCCCATTGCGGACATTGGACTTTGTCTGATGACACACTTGCAGATGACACAAAGCTGGGTGGCAGTGTGAACTGTCAGGAGGATGCTATGAGAATGCAGGGTGACTTGGACAAGTTGGGGGAGTGGGCAGATGCATGGCAGAAGCAGTTTAATGTGGATAAATGTGAGGTTATCTACTTTGGTAGCAAAAACAGGAAGGCAGATTACTATCTAAATGGCGTCAAGTTGGGAAAAGGGGAAGTACAACGGGATCTGGGGGTCCTTGTTCATCAGTCTGTGAAAGTAAGCATGCAAGTACAGCAGGTAGTGAAGAAAGCGAATGGCATGTTGGTCTTTATAACAAGAGGAGTCGAGTACAGGTACAAAGAGGTCCTTTTGCAGTTGTACAGGGCCCTAGTGAGACCACACCTGGAGTATTGTGTGCAGTTTTGGTCCCCTAATTTGAGGAAGGACATTCTTGCTATTGAGGGAGTGCAGCGTAGGTTTACAAGGTTAATTCCCGGGATGGCGGGACTGTCATATGCTGAGTGAATGGAGCGGCTGGGCTTGTACACTCTGGAGTATAGAAGGATGAGAGGATATCGTATTGAAACATATAAGATTGTTAAGGGTTTGGACATGCTAAAGACAGGAAACATGTTCCCGATGTTGGGGGAGTCCAGAACCAGGGGCCACAGTTTAAGAATAAGGGGTAAGCCATTTAGAACGGAGACGAGGAAACACTTTTTCTCACAGAGAATTGTGAGTCTGTGGAATTCTCTGCCTCAGAGGGCGGTGGAGGCCGGTTCTCTGGATACTTTCAAGAGAGAGCTAGATAGGGCTCTTAAAGAAGCGGAGTCAGGGGATCAGGGGAGAAGGCAGGAACGGGGTACTGATTGTGGATGATCAGCCATGATCACATTGAATGGCGGTGCTGGCTCGAAGGGCTGAATGGCCTACTCCTGCACCTATTGTCTATTTTCTAGTGTCTATTGTCTATTGTCTCTGAAACTGGTGCACTGCAATGCTGAGAACTATATTCTGCACTCTGTATCTTCCCCTTTGCTCCACCTATACAACCTGAGTTTGACTTGATTAAACCTGTGGATAGTATTATTAGATCTGATTGGATAGCAAGCACAATGAAGAATTTCACTGCACCTTGCTACAGGTGACAGTATTAAACCTAAACCTATCAGCATGGACTGTGTAAAAACAAGATTACGATACAACATAGAACATAGAATGGTACACCTTCTCCGGACAGGCCTTTCAGCCTTTGTCTGTGCCAAATGTGGATGCCAAAATGGGGAGGGGGTGAGGGGGAGGGAGGGAGTTGGATTCACGGGAGGTTGGTCTTGGAGGGGAGGATGCTCCTCAAACTTCGGAGCATCCTGGACAATACAGCTCACAGACGTGACACACTGGTCAACCTGAGGAGCACCTTCAGCAACGGACTGGTTCCACCAAGATGCAGCACAGAACGCCACGGGAGATCCTTCTTCCCTGTGGCTATCAAAGTGTACAACTCCTCCCCCTTCCGTAGTAGGGTAGACTGACTCCCCTTCTCCTGCACATCACCTTTAGCTTTGCCCCTCTCACCTTAAAGCGATGCCCTACGGGATTAGATATTGCCAACCCTGGGACCATAGTTCGGACTGTCTGTCTAGTCTGCCTGACTAATTACTGACTCCTCCTATCACCACGGATGAAAACAACTTTTTCATCCTTACTAATGCCAGTCACGGTGGCACAGCGGTAGAGTCACAGCGAATGCAGCGCCGGAGACCCGGGTACGATCCCGACTACGGGTGCTGTCTATACGGAGTTTGTACGTTCTCCCCGTGACCTGCGTGGGTTTTCTCCGAAATCTTCGGTTTACTCCCACACTCCAAAGACGTACAGGTTTGTAGGTTAATTGGCTTGGTAAATGTAAAAATTGTCAATAGACAATAGACAATAGGTGCAGGAGTAGGCCATTCGACCCTTCGAGCCAGCACCGCCATTCAATGTGCTCATGGCTGATCATCCCCAATCAGTACCCCGTTCCTGCCTTCTCCCCATACCCCCTGACTCCGCTATCTTTAAGAGCCCTATCTAGCTCTCTCTTGAAAGCATCCAGAGAACCGGCCTCCACCGCCCTCTGAGGCGGAGAATTCCACAGACAATCACTTGTCCCCAGTGTGTGTAGGATAGTGTTAATGTGCGGGCATCGTTGGTCGGCGCGTACCCAGTGGGCCGAAGGGCCCGTTTCCGCGCTGTATCTCTAAACTAAACCAAACTAAACTTATTTCCCGCCTGTGAACCCACTTCAGGCGCTTTGACCCATTGGGAAAATTGGTTGAACTTTAAGGGAGACACAAGGAACTGCAGGTGCCGGAATTTTGAGTAAAACGCAAAGTGCTGGAGGAACTCAGCTGGGTCAGGCAGCTCCTGTGGTGGGAATGGACAGGCGATGTCTTGGGTTGGGATGCTTCTTCAGACTGATGGAGTTGTGGGGGTGTGCGGGGGGGGGGGAGGAATATGGAAAAGAGAGGGGTGGGGGGCACGACAAATCCGGACAAGTGATAGATGGATACATATTCTCTTTCTGCTGATTGGTTAGCACGCAGCAAAAGCTTTTCCCTGTACATGTGACAATAAACTGAACTAAATTCATAAGAAATAGGAGTAGAATTAGGCCATTCGGCCCATCATCTGCTCCACCATTCAATCATGGCTGATCTATCTCTCCCTCCTAACCCCATTCTCCTGTCTTCTCCCCATAACCTCTGACACCCGTACTAATCAAAAATCTATCTATCTCTGCCTTAAAAATATCCACTGACTTGGCCTCCACAACTTTCTGTGGCAAAGAATTCCACAGATTCACCACCCTCTGACTAAAGACATTCCTCCTCATCTCCTTCCTAAAAGAAGATCCATTAATAGGAGGGGTTTTAATGGCGGATGAGTGGAATAAGTGACAAAGGCTAGAGGTGACAAAATAGTGTCAGATAAGGAGGATTGAAACCGGAGGGAGGGATATGGGTGGGAACAGGCAATGTCGGTGGGGTGGCTGAGGGACTCGAACGTGGAAAAAAAAGGTGTGCACAGGGGTGGGGGAGGCACAGGAAACAGAGAGGGGGAAGTGGGAGAGGGGAGGGTGTTATTTAAAATTGGAGGATCCAATGTTCATACTGTTGGGTTGTAATGGGAATGTGAGGTGCTGTTCCTCCAGTTTGAATGTGGCCTCACCCTGGCAATAGAGGTGCCCTAGGGCACAAACAGCAGTCATTGAGTGATACAGCGTGGAAACAGGCCCTTCGGCCCAACTTCCCCACACCGGTCAAAAGGTCCCAGCTACATTAGTCCCACCTGCCTGCATTTGGCCCATATCCTAATTTGAGGAAGGACATTCTTGCTATTGAGGGAGTGCAGCGTAGGTTTACAAGGTTAATTCCCGGGATGGCGGGACTATCATATGCTGAGAGAATGGAGCGGCTGGGCTTGTACACTCTGGAGTTTAGAAGGATGAGAGGGCATTGAAACATATAAGATTGTTAAGGGCTTGGACACGCTAGAGGCAGGAAACATGTTCCCGATGTTGGGGGAGTCCAGAACCAGGGGCCACAGTTTAAGAATAAGGAGTAAGCCATTTAGAACGGAGATGAGGAAACACTTTTTCTCACAGAGAGTGGTGAGTCTGTGGAATTCTCTGCCCCGGTGGTGGAGGCAGATTCTCTGGATGCTTTCAAGAGAGAGCTAGATAGGGCTCTTAAAAATAGCGGAGTTAGGGGATATGGGGAGAAGGCAGGAACGGGGTACTGATTGGAGATGATCAGCCATGATCACATCGAAAGGCCAAATGGCCTACTCCTGCACCTTTTGTCTATTGTCTATTGTCTATTATCCCTCCAAACCTGTCCTATATATGGATATATATATATTGGATATATCCTATCCAAACCTGTCCTTATACCTGTCTAACTGCTTCTTAAACGTTGGGATAGTCCCAGCCTCAACTACCTCCTCTGGCAGCTTGTTCCATACACCCACCACCCTTTGTGTGAAAAAGTTACCCCTCAGATTCCTATTAAATCTTTTCCCCTTGAACTTGAACCTATGTCCACTGGTCCACGATTCCCCTACTCTGGGCAAGAGACTGTGTGCATCTACCCAATTTATTCCTCTCATGGTCCAGTGTGGGAATGGTAAGGGGGGATTTAGTTTTGGATAGATAGGATAAAAAATAAATAGCATCCCTCTTATTCTTATGGAATGTTCTAAATGACCCATATCCTCCATGCCCTGCATATCCATGTGCTTATCTAAAAGCCTCTTAAACACCACTATCGTATGTGCCTCCACTACCACTAACCCACCTCCACCACCAACCCTGGCAGCAGTGCTTCCACACCTCAAAAAAAATATTCCTGCCGCCATTTTCAATTGTGACGCGACTGACGGGCCTCCCCCAACTGCGCAGTAAATGGTTGTAAATATACGGGTACAAACTTTCTTTCCGCAAATCATCCCGCGGGCATGATTGGACCTTTTGCTATTTCCCCGCGAGTGCGCAGTGGGCCCGGATTCTGCACGTGCGCAGTTGGGGCGGCAGTCGCACATGCGCCGTTCAGGAAGGCTCACCGAGTCGGGAAATTTCCCGAAATTATTTAATTTCCCTAAAATTACCCGAAGACAACCGGAATTTCCCGAATTTCCTTCAAAGTGGAAACGCTGCCTGGCAGCGCGTTCCAGGCACCCACCGCCCACTGTGGAAAAAAACGTGGAAAAACCCCAATCATCTTTCCCCCTCAGAAGAATAATATGTTCAGGTTTATATTGTCACCTTGTTATAGGAAGGATGTATCCATTAGTGGGAGAGTCCAGGACTAGAGGACACAGCCTCAGAATTAAATGATGTTCCTTTAGGAAGGAGATGAAGAGGAAGGGAATGGGAAGAATGTAGCGACTGATCTTATTGAAACATATAAGATTATTAAGGGATTGGACACGCAAGAGGCAGCAAACATGTTCCCGACGTTGGGGGAGTCCAGAGCCACAGTTTAAGAATAAGGGGTAAGCCATTTAGAACGGAGACGAGGAAACACTTTTTCACCCAGAGAGATGTGAATCTGTGGAATTCTCTGCCTCAGAAGGCAGTGGAGGCCAATTCACAGGATGTTTTCAAGAGAGAGTTAAGATTCAGCTCTTAGGGCTAACGGAATCAAGGGATATGGGGAGGCAGGAACGGGGTACTGATTGTGGATGATCAGCCATGATCACAGTGAATGGCAGTGCTGGCTCGAAGGGCCGAATGGCCTACTCCTGCATTTTCTGTCTATTGTCTTTTGCCTATTGAATTTCTTTAGTCAGAGGGTGGTGAATCTGTGGAATTCTTTGCCACAGAAGACCAGCCTTTCCACCATTGACTCCATCTACACATCACGCTGTCTCGGGAAAGCAGCCAACATAGTCAGAGACTTGTCCCACCCCGGTTGTCCCATTCCCTCTTCTCCCCGCTCCCGTCCGGCAGAAGATACAGAAATTTGAAAGCCCTTCCCCTCTGTTATCAGGCTTCTGAACGGTCCTTCCATAAGCTAGGGTACTGTCCCATTTACCTCTACCCCATTGCGGACATTGGACTTTGTCTCTGGAACTGGTGCGCTACAATGCTGAGAACTATATTCTGCACTCTGTATCTTCCCCTTTGCTCTACCTATTGGTCTGGAGTTTGACTTGTCTGTTTTAATGCCGAATATTACCTGATCTGGGGAAGGGGAGATACGGAGATAAGGAAGTGTAAGGTGTGAGAAGGAGACATCAAAGGGGATGGAGTTCAAGCAAAATGTAGAATAGATCATTGTTAGCGAGGAGAAGGTGACAACAAAGCAAACAGAGATAAAATGTAATCAGGAACTTCATCAGCCTGAAAAGTTCAATGTGTGTGTGGCTGTACATATATATACATATACATACACATACATAGAAGGGTCTCGACCTGAAACGTCACGTGTTCTTTCTCTCCAGAGATGTTGCCTGTCCCGCTGAGTTACTCCAGCATTTTGTGCCTATCTTCGGTTTAAACCAGCATCTGCAGTTCCTTCTGACACATCGCTTGACTTGAGACTTGACTGTTGCCCGTTGGTGTGAGTTTTAGTGATAGACCTGTGACATCTCTCTCTGTCTGTCTCTCTCTCTCTGTGTCCAGCCACGCGGGAGTCGGCCTTTGTCCACGCCGTTGCGTCCGCCGGTGTCGCCTTCTCCATCACCCGCTTCTGCGCGGAGGGCACGGCCAACATCTGCGGCTGCGACGGGCGGCACAAGGGGCAGCCGGGCGAAGGCTGGAAGTGGGGCGGCTGCAGCGAGGACGTGGAGTTCGGCGGCATGGTGTCGCGGGAGTTCGCCGACGCCCGGGAGAACCGGCCCGACGCTCGGTCCGCCATGAACCGGCACAACAACGAGGCCGGCCGCATGGTGAGGCCTGCCGCGGGGGTGGGGGTGAGCGGGGGGGGGGGGGTTGGGAGGCTGGGCCGATTCCCGGACATCGGCCGCTTACAGCGCGAGGGTCACAAAGAACCAGGCATCAGATCTCCACTCCGCAATCAGTACCCCGTTCCTGCCTTCTCCCCATATCCCCTGACTCCACTATCTTTAAGAGCCCTATCCAGCTCTCTCTTGAAAGCTTCCAGAGAACCCGCCTCCACCGCCCTCTGAGGCAGAGAATTCCACAGAATCACCACTCTGTGAGAAAAAGTGTTTCCTCATCTCCGTTCTAAATGGCTTACCCCTTATTCTTAAACTGTGGCCCCTGGTTCTGGACTCCCCCAACATCAGGAACATATTTCCTGCCTCCAGCATGTCCAAACCCTAACAATCTTATATGTTTCAATAAGATACCCTCTCATCCTTCTAAACTCCAGAGTGTACAAGCCCAGCTGCTCCATTCTCTCAGCATATGACAGTCCCGCCATCCCGGGAATTAACCTTGTAAACCTACGCTGTACTCCCCCAATAGCAAGAATGACCTTCCTCAAACTAGGGGACCAAAATTGCACACAATACTCCAGGTGTGGTCTCACTAGGGCCCTGTACAACTGCAGAAGGGTCTCGATCCGAAGCGTCACCTATTCCTTCGCTACATAGCTGCTGCCTCACCCGCTGAGTTTCACCAGCATTTTTATCTACCTGCATCTGGAGGTGGGCGTTTTCACACTTCTGTACCTCTTGCGTGATGGGAGAGGGGAGTAGAGGGAGTGATAGCCCTGTCCCACGGTACGAGTTCATTCCAAGAACTCACCCGAGTTTTTAAAAAATCAAACTCGTGGTAAGCAGGGAGAATGAACGTAGCGGGTACGTCGGAGCTCGGGGGGTCTCTTAGCGGCTCGTAATGCTAACGGCAGGTACACGGGATGACTCGCTAACGGCAGGTAAGCACGGGAAGACTCGTGAAGATTTTTCAACATGTTGAAAAATATCCACGAGAGCCCCGAGTACCGACAAGTGGCCATTACCGTAAATCTCCGAGTTCAAATCAGAGCAAACTCGGGAGAGCTCTTGGAATGGACTCGTACCGTGGGACAGGGGTTTGACCAGGGCGAGACTGGTCCTTGTTTACGCTGCTGGCCTTGCCGAGGCTGGGTGAGGTGTAGATAGAGGGATACGGGCCAAACGCGGGAAAATGGGACTAGCTTAAGTAGAGCGCTTTGGCCGGCATGGACTAGATGGGCCGAAGGGCCTGTTTCCGTGCTGTACTCCATGTCTGTACGATTGTCCAAGTAGAAGCAATTGAAAAGTCATTCTAGGTAGACAAAAGTGCTGGAGAAACTCAGCGGTGTGAAGAAGGGTTTCGGCCCGAAACGCTGCCTATTTCCTTCGCTCCATAGATGCTGCTGCACCCGCTGAGTTTCTCCAGCACTTTTGTCTACCTTCGATTTTCCAGCATCTGCAGTTCTCTCTTAAACAATGAAAAGTCATTCTGTTGTGTTTCCCTTGTCCAGGCCATTTTGGACCACATGCACCTGAAATGTAAGTGCCACGGCCTGTCGGGGAGTTGTGAAGTCAAGACCTGCTGGTGGTCTCAGCCCGACTTTCGTGTGATTGGGGATTACCTGAAGGACAAGTACGACAGCGCCTCGGAGATGATGGTGGAGAGGCACCGGGAGTCGCGGGGTTGGGTCGAGACCCTCAGCCCCAAGTACGCCCTGTTCAAGGCTCCAACCGAGAGGGACCTGGTCTACTATGACCCGTCGCCGAACTTCTGCAGCCACAACCCCGAGACGGGCTCGTTCGGCACCCGCCACCGCCAGTGCAACCTGACGTCGCACGGCATCGATGGCTGCGAGCTGCTGTGCTGTGGTCGTGGCCATGACACCAGGACGGAGAGGCGCAGGGAGAAATGCCACTGCATCTTCCACTGGTGCTGCCACGTCAGCTGCCAGGAGTGCACGCGCGTCTACGACGTTCACACCTGCAAGTAGCGGCGGCAAACGGGGGGCGCACAGTCCTCGCTGACGAGACACACACGCGCACGTGCACGCACACACACACACACGCACACACGCACAAGGCTGGAGTAACTCAGTGGGAACCAGCTGCAACACGTACGGAGAGGTGACCAAGCGTTCGGGTCGAGACCCTTCGTCACCAACACCAGACCCATCACCGACACCCATGGTCCTCGCTGAAGTATCTCACCACGTTGGGAGGTCATGGCTCCAGGCCGGGACTGTCTTCACTTGGTCCTCCTGCCTTGGGAGACGAGGCCTCTGAAATGACTAATGTGGAACTAATGTTGGCCAGAACCAGACTGCGAAAAATATAGCTGACACAAACACGACGCAAGAGACTGCAAGTGCTGGAATCTTGAGCAAAAAGAAACTAACTACTGTTCTATGTTTAAGAAAGAACTGCAGATGCTGGAAAAATGGAAGGTAGACACAAATGCTGGAGAAACTCAGCGGGTGAGGCAGCATCTATGGAGCGAATGAATTCGGTGACGTTTCAGATCGAGACCCATCTTCAGACCTCAGCATCTATGGAGCGAAGGAATAGGTGACATTTCGGGTCGAGACCCTTCTCCAGATGTCTCGATCCGAAACATCACCTATTCCTTCGCTCCATAGACACTGCCTCACCCGCTGAGTTTCTCCAGCATTTTTGTCTACTGTTCTATGCTCGATATAAGATTAGTTTAACTTGGCATCATGTTCGGCACGAACATTGTGGGCTGAAGGGCCTGTTCCTGTGCTGTACCGTTCTATGTTCTAACTCAGCGGGTCAGGCTGCATAACCTATAGAGCATTGGAATCCTTCAAGAGTCACCCAGAGGGTTGTGAATCTGTGGAATTCTCTGCCACATAAATGCAAGAGGAATATGCATTAGCATCGGTGTGATGTCTAACTGCAGAGGTGATACTAGGACTTTTCAAATTGGGATATTTCATTTTAGCAATGTCGTGAAGGCCTTGGAAAATAATATAACGTCAGCATTTTTAGTCGAGAATCTAAAATGATAGCCAACGTTAGGATTTTGACTTTTGCTTATTGAATAAGCAGGTGACGTGGGGAAGTTTGACAGTCTTTCACCATGACAAAAATATAGACTGAGGTGATCACCAATGAATCACATTAGATTGAGCCTAGTTGCATTTAGTGCATTGTCACGTGTACCGAGGTACAGTGAAAAGCTTTTTGTTGCGTGCTAACCAGCCAGGGGAAAGACAATACATGATTACAATCAAGATTGTATCATTTCTGCTGGTGCTGGTCAACACCAGAGGACCATGTGCAAGTTTTGCACTACTTTTCATTTTGGTTAAACATAACAAACTCAAGAGCTTGGAGCATCCACTGGAATTTGGAAGGGTGAGAGGGGGGTCTTATAGAAACATGTAAAATCCTTGAGGGATTGGACAGGCTAGATGCAGGAAAAATTGTTCCCAATGTTGGGGGAGTCCAGAACCAGGGGTCACTGTTTAAGAATAAGGGGTAGACAATAGACAATAGACAATAGACAATAGACAATAGACAATAGATGCAGGAGTAGGCCATTCTGCCCATCGAACCAGCACCGCCATTCAATGTGATCATGGCTGATGTATGATCAGCCATCAGCCATGGATGATCAGTAATGATCACATTGAATGGCAGTGCTGGCTCGAAGGGCCGAATGGCCCACTCCTGCACCTATTGTCTATTGTCTATTGACCAAACATAGGCATTTGGGTTTATGGGGCATCTTGGTCAGCAGGGATGAGTTGGGCTGAAGGGCCTGTTTCCATGCTGTATGACTCTTTGACCAATATTCAATGGGATCTGATTTTGTACCAGCACACATGTATTTTACCTCTTGATACCTTGAATGTACATTTACTTTCAAATGTAAGGTATCTACTGACATAACATTGCCATTGGTAATTCTATTCCATTTTGCATTGAAATGAATTAATTTGAAATGCATTGAATTGACAGGTGCTGAATGAAAACAGGCCCTTCGGCCCACCGAGTCCACACCGACCATCAATGACCCGTTCACACTAGTTCTATGCTATCCCACTTCTGCAGACACTCCCGACACGCCAGGGGCAATTTTAGAAGCCAACCTATTCACCCAAATGACTTTAGGGCTAATATTCTCCCTAAAATTTAGAAGATTGAGGGGGGATCTTATAGAAACTTACAAAATTCTTAAGGGGTTGGACAGGCTAGATGCAGGAAGATTGTTCCCGATGTTGGGGAAGTCCAGAACAATGGGTCACAGTTTAAGGATAAGCGGGAAGTCTTTTAGGACCGAGATGAGAAAAACATTTTTCACACAGTGGTGAATCTGTGGAATTCTCTGCCACAGAAGGTAGTTGAGGCCAGTTCATTGGCTATATTTAAGAGGGAGTTAGATGTGGCCCTTGTGGCTAAAGGGATCAGGGGGTATGGAGAGAAGGCAGGTACAGGATACTGAGTTGGATGATCAGCCATGATCATATTGAATGGCGGTGCAGGCTCGAAGGGCCGAATGGCCTACTCCTGCACCTATTTTCTATGTTTCTATTCACTGGAATTTAGAAGGATGAGAGGCAATCTTAGAGAAACATCTAACATTCTTAAGGGATTGGACAGGCTAGCTACAGGAAAAATGTTCCCGATGTTGGTGGAGTCCAGAACCAGGGGATCACAGTTTAAGAATAAGGGCTGGGCCATTTAGGACTGAGATGAGGAAAATCCTTTTCACCCAGAGAATTGTGAATCTGTGGAATTCTCTACCACAGAAGGCAGTGGAGGCCGATTCACTGGAGGTTTTCAAGAGAGAGTTTTAGATTTAGCTCTTGTGGCTTTCGGAATCAAGGGATATGGGGAGAAAGCAGGATCGGGGAGAAAGCAGTACTGATTGGGGATGATCAGCCTTGATCATCTTGAATGGCGGTGTTGGCTTGAAGGACCGAATGGCCTACTCCTGCACTTCTTTTCTATGTTTCTATATGGGAGGAAACCAAAACATCCTGAGGAAACCCTTGTGGTCAGAGGGAGAGTATACAAACTCCTCACTGGAAGGACCCAAGGTCAGGATCGAACCGGGGTCTCTGTTACTGTGAGATAACGGCGATATATAAGACTCCATGCATTCACCCTATTACTCCCCTCGTGTTTTATACGCCTCTATAAGATTACTCCTCAGCCTCCTGCGCTCCAGGGAATAAAGTCCCGTACACTCAGAATATACAGTGAAACCTCTGCTTGCTCTGACATGGGCCCTCATCTGCCCACACTGAAAGACTGGAGGATGTTTTCTCCTTTTACGCGCTATATAAATGCAAGTTGTTATTGAACGGTGATGGGGTATGCCTCCATCCAGCAGCCACACGGCCAAACCCAATGAAAGGCATCATTGCCTTTGAAGAAAATGAAGAGTTGAGCAGTAGCAGATCATCAGAACTTTAATTCACGACTTTTGTACAATGTACTTTTGAATTTTTTATTCCGAGAAAAAAAATCTTTTTTTAATAATTTATTTCAGAAATGTACATATATTAGTAATTAATGATATATATTTTGATGGGTTTTCTGTTTGTTTTTTTTGCCTTGTGACTATAGACAATTGATAATACATTCCACTGATGTGTTGTCCATGCCTCGATGTTCAATGTTAATACATCAATAAATAAACAAGGAACATTGACTTGTCAAAATGACTCATGTTAATAATTTAAGATCTGTATCGGTTGTCACCTTGTCGTGGTGGAGAAGCTTGCGTGGACCTGAGATCCTGAGAGCGATGCCGTCTGGAGCTATGCTCCTGGTAGGGCCACCCATAGGGTGGTAAGGTCGAGGGGGAGGTCTCTGACAAAGAGCAATCCAACCAAGACCTCAACGGTGGAACAGGCGGAGGACGATGGCTGACCTTAGTAGAGCGTCACAACGGCTGGGAAGGCGGATGAAGGCTGCAGCAGTAAAGGGTCTCCGGTCGTCTTGGACTCCATGCCACTGGATCCTGACCCAGATCTGTCAAGGACCGTGGGGTGGCTGTCTGTGCACCAGTCTCCCCACGTTAAACAAAGTCACGCACAGGCGTCCTCCATATAGGGAATAACACCCTGGATACACCCATGGTCAGCCATGACCGAAGTATTGATATTGGTGATGACACTTTATTGACACTTGTGCCTATGCACCCAGGTACAGTTAAATACTTTGTTTGAACGTTTCCAAAATATTCTGAAATGGGAGGGAGAGGAGCCTGAGGTCGAGGTACATATAGGTACCAATGACATAGGTAGAAAAAGTGAAGAGGTCCTGAAAGGAGAATTTAGGAGGAGAGTTAAGGAGAAGGACCGCAAAGGTAACAATCTCAGGATTACTGCCTGTGCCACGCGACAGTGAGAGTAGGAATGGAGCGAGGTGGAGGATAAATGCGTGGCTGAAGGACTGGTGCAGAGGGCAGGTATTCAAGTTTCTGGATCATTGGGACCTCTTTTGGGGAAGGTGTGACCTGTACAGAAAGGACGGGTTGCACTTGAACCCGAGGGGGACCAATATCCTGGCGGGGAGATTTGCAAAGGCTACTGGGGAGACTTTAAACTAGAATGGTTGGGGGGAGGGACTGAAATAGAGAAAGCTAGTAGACAGTGTGTGAGGCAGGAGGCAGAGAAGGGTAGCACTCTGACCCAACATGTAGGGGAGAAAGAAGAAAAAGATAATAAACAGAGAATAAGAGTTGGTGGGTTTCTTAAATGTGTGAGCAGAGAGACAGAGGGGTGTAAAATGAGGGCAGAAGCAATAGGTAGCAAGGTGAAAAGTAAAAGTGGCAGGCAGACAAATCCAGGGCAAAAATCAAAAAGGGCCACTTTTCAACATAATTGTATAAGGGTTGTAAAAACAAGCCTGAAGGCTTTATGTCTCAATGCAAGGAGCATAAGGTGGATGAGTTGAATGTGCAGATAGTTATTAATGAATATGATATAGTTGGGATCACGGAGACATGGCTCCAGGGTGACCAAGGCTGGGAGCTGAACATCCAGGGATATTCAATATTCAGGAGGGATAGACAGAAAGGAAAAGGAGGTGGGGTAGCGTTGCTGGTTAGAGAGGAGATGAATGCAATAGAAAGGAAGGACATTAGCTTGGAGGATATGGAATCGATATGGGTAGAGCTGCGAAACACTAAGGGGCAAAAAACGCTAGTGGGGGTTGTGTACAGGCCACCTAACAGTAGTAGTGGAGTTGAGGATGGCATCAAACAGGAAATTAGAAATGCGTGCAACAAAGGTAAAACAGTTATAATGGGTGACTTCAATCTACATATAGATTGGGTGAATCAAATTGGCAGGGGTGCTGAGGAAGAGGATTTCTTGGAATGTATGCGGGATAGTTTTCTAAACCAACATGTAGAGGAACCAACGAGAGAGCAGGCTATTCTAGACTGGGTATTGAGTAATGAGGAAGGGTTAGTTAGCAGTCTTGTTGTGCGTGGTCCCTTGGGCAAGAGTGATCATAATATGGTTGAGTTCTTCATTAGGATGGAGAGTGACATAATTAATTCAGAAACAAGGGTTCTGAACTTAAAGAAAGGTAACTTTGAGGGTATGAGACGTGAATTGGCCAAAATAGACTGGCAATTGATTCTTAAAGGGTTGAGGGTGGATAGGCAATGGAAGACATTTAAAGACGGCATGGACGAACTACAACAATTGTTCATTCCAGTTTGGCAAAAGAATAAATCAGGGAAGGTAGTGCATCCGTGGATAACAAGGGAAATCAGGGATAGTATCAAAACAAAAGATGAAGCATACAAATTAGCCAGAAAAAGCAGCCTACCAGAGGACTGGGAGAAATTCAGAGTCCAGCAGAGGAGGACAAAGGGTTTAATTAGGAAAGGGAAAATAGATTATGAAAGAAAACTGGCAGGGAACATAAAAACTGACTGCAAAAGATTTTTTAGATATGTGAAGAGAAAAAGATTAGTCAAAACAAATGTAGGTCCCTTGCAGTCAGAAACAGGTGAATTGATCATGGGGAACAAGGACATGGCAGACCAATTGAATAACTACTTTGGATCTGTCTTCACTAAGGAAGACGTAAATAATCTGCCGGAAATAGCAGGGGACCGGGGGTCAAATGAGATGGAGGAACTGAGTGAAATCCAGGTTAGCCAGTAAGTGGTGTTAGGTAAATTGAATGGATTGAAGGCCGATAAATCCCCAGGGCCAGATAGGCTGCATCCCAGAGTACTTAAAGAAGTAGCCCCAGAAATAATGATAATTTTTCAAAACTCTTTAGATTCTGGAGTAGTTCCTCAGGATTGGAGGATAGCTAATGTAACCCCACTTTTTAAAAAGGGAGGGAGAGAGAAAACGGGGAATTACAGACCAGTTAGTCTAACATCGGTAGTGGGGAAACTGCTAGAGTCAGTTATTAAAGCTGGGATAGCAGCACATTTGGAAAGTGGTGAAATCATTGGACAAAGTCAGCATGGATTTATGAAAGGTAAATCATGTCTGACGAATCTTATAGAATTTTTCGAGGATGTAACTAGTAGAGTGGATAAGGGAGAACCAGTGGATGTGTTATATCTGGACTTTCAGAAGGCTTTTGACAAGGTCCCACATAAGAGATTAGTATGCAAACTTAAAGCACATGGTATTGGGGGTTCAGTATTGATGTGGATAGAGAACTGGCTGGCAGACAGGAAGCAAAGAGTAGGAGTAAACGGGTCCTTTTCAGAATGGCAGGCAGTGACTAGTGGTGTACTGCAAGGCTCAATGCTGGGACCCCAGCTATTTACAATATATATTAATGATTTGGACGAGGGAATTGAATGCAACATCTCCAAGTTTGCGGATGACACAAAGCTGGGGGGCAGTGTTAGCTGTGAGGAGGATGCTAGGAGGCTGCAAGGTGATTTGGATAGGTTGGGTGAGTGGGCAAATGCATGGCAGATGCAGTATAATGTGGATGAATGTGAGGTGGCAAAAACAGGAAAGTAGACCATTATCTGAATGGTGGCCGCTTAGGAAAAGGGGAGATGCAACGAGACCTGGGTGTCATGGTACACCAGTCATTGAAAGTAGGCATGCAGGTGCAGCAGGCAGTGAAGAAAGCGAATGGTATGTTAGCATTCATAGCAAAAGGATTTGAGTATAGGAGCAGGGAGGTTCTATTGCAGTTGTACAGGGTCTTGGTGAGACCACACCTGGAGTATTGCGTACAGTTTTGGTCTCCTAATCTGAGGAAAGACATTCTTGCCATAGAGGGAGTACAGAGAAGGTTCACCAGACTGATTCCTGGGATGTCAGGACTTTCATATGAAGAAAGACTGGATAGACTTGACTTGTACCCGCTAGAATTTAGAAGATTGAGGGGGGATATTATAGAAACCTATAACATTCTTAAGGGGTTGGACAGGCTAGATGCAGGAAGATTGTTCTCGATGTTGGGGAAGTCCAGAACAAGGGGTCACAGTTTAAGGATAAGGGGGAAGTCTTTTAGGACCGAGATGAGAAAAAACATTTTTCACACAGAGAGTGGTGAATCTCTGGAATTCTCTGCCACAGAAGGTAGTTGAGGCCAGTTCATTGGCTATATTTAAGAGGGAGTTAGATGTGGCCCTTGTGGCTAAGGGGTCAGGGGGTATGGAGAGAAGGCAGGTACAGGATACTGAGTTGGATGATCAGTCATTATCATATTGAATGGCGGTGCAGGCTCGAAGGGCCGAATGGCCTACTCCTGCACCTATTTTCTATGTTTCTATGTTTCTATGTTTCTATGTTTCTATGTTTCTATGTTTCTATGTTTCTATGTTTCTATGTTTTTGCATAGAAATATTATAGGAAAGATGTTGTCAAGCTGGAAAGGGTGCAGATAAGATTTACAAGGATGTTTCCAGGACTAGAGGGTGTGAGCTGTATGGAGAGGTTGAGTAGGCTGGGACTCTATTCCATGGAGCGCAGGATTGTGAGGGGTATGAGATCATGAGAGGAATAGATCGGGTAGATGCACAGAGTCTCCTGCCCAGAGTAGGTGGTGCCAGCAATGGCTGCCTCGCCAACAATCTGTCTATCCCATCTGTCTTTGCGTCTGTTTAGCGTGTTTAGCGTGTGTTTTAAATGGGGGTTTTTTTGTGTTCTTTAACTTGTTTTGTGTGTGGGGGGGGGGGGGGGGGGGGGTGAGGGGGGGTCATTGCGGGAAACTTTTACCTTGACGGATAAGCGGTTTTTTCCGTATCGTATCTCCGTCCGAACTGCGGCCTAACATCGTGGAGTTGGCGGCTTCTTGCTGGAGATCGTGCGAGAGCTCCACCGCGGGAGCGTGCGGGAATTGCCATCGTGGAGCGTTGGTAAGAGACGTTTCAGTTCTGAGGATGGGTCCCAACCCAAACATGAGAGGAATAGATCAGGTAGATGCACAGAATCTCTTGCCCAGAGTAGGGGATTCGAGGACCAGAGGACATAGGTTTTTTTTTTTGGTTTTTTTTTTTTAATTAGAAGTAAGTACAATAATGTAGTACATAAGTACCTAATACATAATGAGATATTACAGTTCATGTACAACTTCTTGTTTCAAATTTAACAGAATAGAACAGAAAATGAGACAAGAAAAGATCGAGATGAAAAGTGTATCATAAGCAGTGATGATAGTGTTGGTTTGTGAGATAGTAAAGAAAGGCCAGAGAAAAGGTAGAAAGAGATGGAAAGGAAAAAAGAGAAGGAAAAAAAAGAAATAGAGAAAAAGAAAGGAAATAAAAAGAAAGAGATTGAGAGTGATATCCCTATTTAATTCCTTTATCCACCCTTCACCTGGTTCTGAAACATCTAATTTCTAAGGTTAACCATATAACCATATAACAATTACAGCACGGAAACAGGCCATCTCGGCCCTACAAGTCCGTGCCGAACAATTATTTTCCCTTAGTCCCACCTGCCTGCACTCATACCATAAACCTCCATTCCCTTCTCATCCATATGCCTATCCAATTTATTTTTAAATGAGACCATCGAACCTGCCGCCACCACTTCCACTGGAAGCTCATTCCACACCGCTACCACTCTCTGAGTAAAGAAATTCCCCCTCATGTTACCCCTAAACTTCTGTCCCTTAATTCTGAAGTCATGTCCTCTTGTTTGAATCTTCCCTATTCTCAAAGGGAAAAGCTTGTCCACATCAACTCTGTCTATCCCTCTCATCATTTTAAAGACCTCTATCAAGTCCCCCCTTAACCTTCTGCGCTCCAGAGAATAATGACCTAACTTATTCAACCTTTCTCTGTAACTTAGTTGTTGAAACCCAGGCAACATTCTAGTAAATCTCCTCTGTACTCTCTCTATTTTGTTGACATCCTTCCTATAATTGGGTGACCAAAATTGTACACCATACTCCAGATTTGGTCTCACCAATGCCTTGTACAATTTTAACATTACATCCCAGCTTCTATACTCAATGCTCTGATTTATAAAGGCTAGCATACCAAAAGCTTTCTTTACCACCCTATCTATATGAGATTCCACCTTCAAGGAACTATGCACGGTTATTCCCAGATCCCTCTGTTCAACTGCATTCTTCAATTCCCTACCATTTACCATGTACGTCCTATTTTGATTTGTCCTGCCAAGGTGTAGCACCTCACATTAATCAGCATTAAACTCCATCTGCCATCTTTCAGCCCATTCTTCCAAATGGCCTAAATCACTCTGTGAACTTTGGAAATCCTCTTCATTATCCACAACACCCCCTATCTTGGTATCATCTCCATACTTACTAATCCAATTTACCACACCTTCATCCAGATCATTGATGTACATGACAAACAACAAAGGACCCAACACAGATCCCTGAGGCACCCCACTAGTCACCTGCCTCCAACCCGACAAACAGCCATCCACCATTACCCTTCAGCGTCTCCCATTCAGCCACTGTTGAATCCATCTTGCTACTCCTGCATTTATACCCAACAGTTGAACCTTCTTAACCAACCTTCCATGAGGAACCTTGTCAAAGGCCTTACTAAAGTCCATATAGACAACATCCACTGCTTTACCCTCGTCAATTTCCCTAGTAACCTCTTCAAAAAATTCAAGAAGATTAGTCAAACATGACCTTCCAGGCACAAATCCATGTTGACTGTTCCTAATCAGACCCTGTTTATCCAGATGCTTATATATATTATCTCTAAGTATCCTTTCCATTAATTTGCCCACCACTGACGTCAAACTAACAGGTCTATAATTGCTAGGTTTACTCTTAGAACCCTTTTTAAACAATGGAACAACATGCACAGTACGCCAATCCTCGGGGACTATTCCCGTTTCTAATGACATTTGAAATATTTCTGTCATAGCCCCGGCTATTTCTACACTAACTTCCCTCAATGTCCTAGGGAATATCCTGTCAGGACCTGGAGACTTATCCACTTTTATATTTTTCAAAAGTGTCAGTACTTCTTTTACTTTGAAACTCATAGTATCCATAGCTACTCTACCAGTTTCCCTTACCTCACATAATTCAATATCCTTCTCCTTGGTGAATACCAAAGAAAATAAATTGTTCAATATCTCCCCCATCTCTTTTGGCTCTGCAGATAGCTGTCCACTCTGTCTCTCCAATGGACCAATTTTGTCCCTCGTTATCCTTTTGCTATTAATATAGCTGTAGAAACCCTTTGGATTTACTTTCACCTTACTTGCCAAAGCAACCTCATATCTTCTTTTAGCTTTTCTAATTTCTTTCTTAAGATTCTTTTTACATTCCTTATACTCCTCAAGCACCTCATTTACTCCATGCTGCCTATAATTATTGTAGATCTCCCTCTTTTTCCGAACAAGATGTCCAATTTCCCTTGAAACCAGGGCTCTTTCCAATTTTTACTGTTTCCTTTCAACCAAACAGGAACATAAAGATTCTGTACTCTTAAAATTTCCCCTTTAAATGTCCTCCATTTCTCTTCTACATCCTTCCCATAAAACAAAATGTCCCAGTTCACTCCTTTTAAATCATTTCGCATCTCATCAAAGTTAGCCTTTCTCCAATCAAAAATCTCAACCCTAGGTCCAGTTCTGACCCTCTCCATAATTATATTGAAACTAATGGTATTGTGATCACTGGACCCGAAGTGTCTCCCCAACGCATACCTCCGCCACCTGTCCCATCTCATTTCCTAACAAGAAGTCCAGCACTGCCCCTCCTCTAGTAGGTACCTCTATGTATTGCTGCAAAAAACTATCCTGCACACATTTTACAAACTCCAAACCATCCAGCCCATTTACAGAATGTGTTTCCCAGTCTATGTGTGGAAAATTGAAATCTCCCACAATCACTACCTTGTGCTTACTACTAATATTTGTCTTCCAATTCTCGATCCCCATTTGGCGGTCTATAATACACCCCTATAAGTGTTGCTACACCTTTCCCACTTCTCAGTTCCACCCAAATAGCCTCCCTAGATGAGCCCTCCAATCTATCCTGCCAAAGCACTGCTGTAACATCCTTTCTGTACAGGTCCCACCTTCCCCAAAAGAAGTCCCAATGATCCAGAAACTTGAATCCCTGCCCTCTGCACCAGTCTTTCAGCCACGCATTTATCCTCCACCTCGCTCCATTCCTACTCGCACTGTCGCGTGGCACAGGCAGTAATCCTGAGATTGTTACCTTTTTGGTCCTTTTCCTTAACTCTCCTCCCAACTCCCTAAATCCTCCCCTCAGGACCTCTTCCCTTTTTTTACCTATGTCATTGGTACCTATATGTACCACGACCTCAGGCTCCTCTCCCTCTGATTTCAGGATATCTTGGACACGTTGAGACATGTCCGAGACCTTGGCACCAGGGAGGCAGACCACCATCCTGGTCTCCCAACTGCGTCCACAGAATCGCCTATCCGACCCCCTAATAATAGAGTCCTCAATTAATATTGCCCTCTTCTTTTTATCCCTACCTTTCGGAGCAACAGGGCCGGTCTCTGTGCTGGAGGCCTGTCCGCTGTCACTACCCCCGGGCAGGCTGTCACCCCCATCCATACTCAAACAGGAGTACTTATTTGCAAGGTGTACCGACATTGGAGTACTCACTCGTCCCTGCCTCTGCCCCTTGCTCTTCCTTAGCGTGACCCACATGTCTCTCTCCCGTGGTTTTGGAGTGACCACCTCCCTATAACTCCTCTCTATGACCTCCTCACTCTCCCTAACCAGACGGAGGTCATCGAGCTGCTGCTCCAGGATCCTAATACTTGGGACGACAGATGGCACAATGGGCTAAGTGTTCGGCTGGCAACCGGAAGGTAGCCGGTTCGAATCCCGCTTGGAGTGCATACTGTCGTTGTGTCCTTGGGCAAGACACTTCACCCACCTTTGCCTGTGTGTGAATGTGTGTGAGTGATTGGTGGTGGTCGGAGGGGCCGTAGGCGCAGATTGGCAGCCACGCTTCCGTCAGTCTGCCCCAGGGCAGCTGTGGCTACAGAAGTAGCTCACCACCACCGAGTGTGACTGAGGAGTGAATGAATAATGCGATGTAAAGCGCCTTGAGTATTAGAAAGGCGCTATATAAATCCCATCTATTATTATTACTAATACGGTCCCTTAGGAGCCCCATCTCGATGCACCTGGTGCAGATGTGGTTGTGTTGCACCATATGCTTGTAAAAAATCGATAAAAGAAGACCAATCATTAAGAATTGGTCTGCTTTGCCTGATAGGAGTCTCATTTCTTCAAGATGTAACATTTCAGACATATTTGTAATCCACATTTTGAACGTTGGTGTGGCGGCATTTTTCCAAAATTTGTATGTTTTTTTGCCGTTATTAAGCCATAGTTAAGGAGAGATTTTTGAAACATAGTTAGTTTACCATTGTTAGTTTACCATAGTCTTCCATTGTTCCGAAGATAATCAGTTCTGTGGACAGTACAAGGTTTAAGTACAAGTTCAAGTTCGCGTTTATTGTCACATGCACCAATTATAATCGAGACAAAGGAGATGGAGATCAAGGAGAATATAGAATAGATCATTGTTCGCTAGGAGAAGGTGACAACAAAGCAAACTGAGATAAAATGTAATTTGGGACAGTCAGACTGGCGGGACAACTGGGAAGGGGGGAGGGGTGGAGAGAGAGGGAAAGCAAGGGTTGCCGGAAGTTAGAGAAGTCAATGTTCATACTGCTGGGTGGCAAGATTGTATCAGTAGAATCTACAAAGCCGAAGTGGAATTCAGATTGCCCTCAAACCCAGAGATGAAGAAAAGGGATTCACTTCTCTGCCCAAGGCCACGGGAAATAGCAGAGTTGTGGATGTGGCCTAGTCCATCACACAGACCAGACTCCATCTACACTTCACGCTGCCTCGGGAAAGCAGCCAACATCATCAAAGGCTCGGATAGACACAAAAAGCTGGAGTAACTCAGCGGGATGGGCAGCATCTCTGGAGAGAAGGAATGGGTGACTTCTTAAGATGTCTGAAGAAAGGTCTCGGCCCGAAACTTCACGCATTCCTTCTCTCCAGAGATGTTGCCTGTCCCGCTGAGTAACTCCAGCTTTTTGTGTCTATCTTCGGTTTAAACCAGCACCTGCAGTTCCTTCCTACACATTTCGTCTGATCCGCTGCGAATTAATCAAAGACTTGTTCCACCCCCGGTCATTCCTTCTTGAATTGAATTGAATAAATGTTATTAGCCAAGTATGAATACATACAAGGAATTTGCCTTGGTGCTTTGCTCGCAAGTAACAACTTGATATACAGTAGACAATTAAAAATAAAACATTATAATTTAAACGTGAAGAATTAAATAAAATACCAGAGCAAAAGGAAGCTACAGAATTTTGGTTATTGAGTAGAGCTACTACTCGTGGATAAAAACTGTTTTTGTGTCTGGCTGTGGCAGTTTTGACAGTCCGGAGTCGCCTTCCAGAGGGAAGTGATTCAAAGAGTTTGTGGCCAGGGTGAGAGGGGTCAGAGATTATCTTACCCACTCGCTTCCTGGCCCTTGCAGTGTACAGTTCATCAATGGAGGGAAGGTTGCAGCCAATAATCTTCTCAGCTGATCGGACGATTCGCTGCAGCCTCCGGATGTCGTGCTTGGTGGCTGAGCCAAACCAGACCATGATGGAGAAGGTGAGGACAGACTCTACGATGGCCGTGTAGAATTGGACCATCATTGCCTGTGGAAGATTGTGCTTCCTCAGCTGCCGCAGAAAGTACATCCTCTGTTGTGCCTTTTTGACTGTGGAGTCGATGGTGGCCCCTCACTTAAGGTCCTTGGAGATGATGGTTCCAAGGAACTTAAATGACTCCACAGATGTAACTGTGGTGTTGTTGATGGTGAGTGGGGTGAGGGGAGGGGGAGCTCTCCTAAAGTCTACAATCAATTCCAGTCTTAAGAGCATTGAGCTCTAGGTTGTTGCGATGGCACCAGGACGCCAGCTGTGTCACTTCCTGTCTGTAGGCAGATTCCTCCCCATCCTGGATCAGTCCAATCAGGGTTGTGTCGTCCGCAAACTTGAGAAGCTTGACAGAGGAATCAGTGGAGGTGCAGTCGTTGGTGTAGAGAGAGTAGAGGAGAGGGGAGAGTACACAGCCTATGCTGAGTGTTTGCGGGTCCGAGATGTGCTTTCCCCGCCTTACATGCTGCTTCTTGTCTGTCAAGAAGCTGGTGATCCACTGACAGAGGGGTTCAGGCACAGTCAACTGGGAGAGTTTGCAATGTAGTAGCTCTGGCACAATGGTGTTGAATGCAGAGCTAAAATCAATAAACAAAATCCTTGCATAGGCCCCCTGGCAGTCTAGGTGCTGGAGGATGAAGTGCAGGCCCAGACTGACTGTATCATCCACTGATCTATTGGCCACACTCTCATCCGGCAGAAGGTACAGAAGCTTGAAAGCGCGCACCACCAGACTCAGGAACTGCTTCTTCCCATCTGTTATCAGGCTTCTGAATGTCCCTTCCATAAGCTAGGGTACTGTCCGATTCACCTCTACCCCATTGCGGACATTGGACATTTGGCAGGAAACATGTTCCCGATGTTGGGGAAGTCCAGAACCAGGGGCCACAGTTTAAGAATAAGGGGTAAGCCATTTAGAACGGTGATGAGGAAAAACTTTTTCACACAGAGAGTTGTGAGTCTGTGGAATTCTCCGCCTCAGAGGGCGGTGGAGGCAGGCTCTCTGGATACTCGAAGGGCCGAATGGCCTACTCCTGCACCTATTGTCTATTGTCTGTGGAACTGATGCGTTACAATGCTGAGAACTATATTCTGCACTCTGTATCTTCCCCTTTGCTCTACCTATTGTACTGGAGTTTGACTTAATTGTACTTATGTACAGCGTTATCTGATTTGCTCGGGTAGCATACAAAACACAGTTTTTCACTGCACCTTGGTACACGTGCCAGTAATAGGCTTAAACCTAAACCTGCCTGAGTGGAAATTTGAAATTGGACAAAGGAATGAGATAATTGAGGGGGGAAAAAAATCTCGAGGGTTATTATCCAGTCAGATTCTAACAGGTATCATTAACAGGACATTCAGCGACCGAGGTAGATACAGTAATTACTAAGACGAAACGAAGAGCTTTGAATTCCTGACTTCATTCTCACCCTCTGCTTGCATGCTGAGAGTCTGGTTCTTCTCAGCCCGAGGAGACTGCTATGAACTAAACTGCGTAGGAAGGAACTGCAGATGCTGGTTTAAACCGACGATAGACGCAAGAAAGCTGAAGTAACTCGGCGGGTCAGGCAGCATCTCCGGACAATAGACAATAGGTGCAGGAGTAGGCCATTCGGCCCTTCGAGCCAGCACCCCCATTCAATGTGATCATGGCTGATCATCCACAATCAGTACCCCGTTCCTGCCTTCTCCCCACATTCCCTGACTCCGCTATCTTTAAGAGCCCTATCTAGCTCTCTCTTGATAGTATCCAGAGAACCGGCTTCCACCGCCTTCTGAGGCAGAGAATTCAACAGACTTACAACTCTCTGGGTGAAAAAATGTTTCCTTATCTCCGTTCTAAATGGCTTACCCCTTATTCTTAAACTGTGGTCCCTGATTCTGGACTCCCCCAACATCGGGAACATGTTTCCTGCCTCTAGCGTGTCCAAACACTTAATAATCTTTTATGTTTCAATAAGATGCCCCCTCATCCTTCTAAACTCCAGAGTATACAAGCCCAGCCGCTCCATTCTCTCAGCTCCATTCACTATGAGTGAATCTTGAGCTCCTCAAGAAGAAAGTTTAGAGTTTAGTTTAAAGACACAGCATGGAAACAGGCCCTTCATCCCACCGAGTCCACGCCGACCATCGATCACCCATTCACACTAGTTCTATGTGATTAAAGATTGAAGATTCAAGAGATTCAAGAGAGTTTATTGTCATGTGTCCCAGATAGGACAATGAAATTCTTGCTTTGCTTCAACACAACAGAATATAGTAGGCATAAATAAATACAGAACAGATCAGTGTGTCCATATACCATAGAATATATATATACACACATAAATAAACAGATAAAGTGCAATGGGCTATTAATGTTCAAAGTTTTGTTTGAGTTGAGTTTAATAGCCTGATGGCTGTGGGGAAGTAGCTATTCCTGAACCTGGATGTTGCAGATTTCAGGCTCCTGTACCTTCTACCTGAAGGTAGCAGGGAGATGAGTGAGTGGCCAGGATGGTGTGGATCCTTGATGGTGCTGCCAGCTTTTTTAAGGTAGCGACTGCGATAGATCCCCTCGATGGTAGGGAGGTCAGAGCCGATGATGGACTGGGCCGTGTTTACAACTTCTTGCAGTCTTTTCCACTCCTGGGCGCTCGAGTTGCCGAACCAAGCCACGATGCAACCCACCTATCCCACTTCCTCATCCACTCATCCACTTCCGACAATGTTCAGAGGGCCAATTAGCCTACAAACCCGCACGTCTTTGGGATATTTAGTTTGAATTTAGTTCAGTTTAGCCTGGTTTAGTTCAGTTTAGTTTATTAATAATGTCACATATACTGAGGTACAGTGAAAAGCTTTTTTTCTTGCGGGCTCGGGAAGAAAGAGGAACACCCTCGCGGTCACGGGGAGAACGTGCAAACTCCACACAGACAGCACCCGAGGCCAGGATGGATCCCCGGGTCTCTGGCGCTGTGAGGCAGCAGCTCTACCTGCTGCGCCATCATGCAGAGAGGGGAAGATGACTTAGAGGAAAAGCTTTTGCTGGGAGTTGATCGTTGAAGGTGATGGAGCAGGTTGTGCTCAGTGGGACTGGCAGCAGGCTTGGTCTGTGTTTTGCCCCCAGGTAGACTGGTGTGATGCCGCAAGGTTCCTCTGGGTTTACTTACAAACCAGCTGTACCAGCATGTTTCCTTCAAGGACAATAGACAATAGATGCAGAAGTAGGCCATTTGGCCCTTCGAGCCAGCACTGCCATTTACTGTGATCATGGCTGATCATCCACAATCAGTACCCCGTTCCTGCCTTCTCCCCATATCCCCTGACTCCGCTATCTTTAAGAGACCTATCTAGCTCTCCCTTGAAAGTATTCAGAGAACCGGCCTCCACCGCCCACTGAGGCGGAGAATTCCACAGACTCACCACTCTCTGTGAGAAAAAGTGTTTCCTCGTCTCAGTTCTAAATGGCTTACTCCTTATTCTTAAACTGTGGCCCCTGGTTCTGGACTCCCCCAACATCGGGAACACGTTTCCTGTCTCTAGTGTGTCCAAACCCTTAACAATTCCCCTCTCATCCTTCTAAACTCCAGAGTGTACAAGCCCAGCTGCTCCATTCTCTCAGCATATGACAGTCCCGCCATCCCGGGAATTAACCTTGTAGTGAAAAGGTTATTTGAAATGTACCCGCAGCAGATAAATGCAACTCATTTGCTCCCGTCTGGCGCTCCACGGCGTGTGGACCTTTCGTGGTGGATTGTGTTACAGCCGCACAGTGGTGCAGTAGGTAGAGCCGCTGCCTCAGAGTTCAAGAGACCCGGGTTCGATCCTGACCTCGGGCGCTGTCTTGGCGGAGTTCGCATGTTCTCCCTGTGACCGCATGGGTTTAGCTCGGGTTTTGCTCCCACATCGCCAAAACGTGCGAATTTGTAGGTTAACTGGCCCTCTGTAAATCACCCCTCGTGTGTAGGGAGTGGATGAGAGATTGGGATAACATAGAACTAGTGTGATCGGGTGATCGATGGCCGGCACGGACCTCATTTCCATTTCTAAATAAGCAAACAAATGTGCAATAGTATAGAAAAACTGAGGGTACACAAAAATGCTGGAGAAACTCAGCGGGTGCAGCAGCATCTATGGAGCGAAGGAGATAGGCAACGTTTCAGGCCGAAACCCTTCTTCAGACTGATAGGGGGTGGGGGGAGGCGGGGGGAAGAAAGGAAAAAGGAGGAGGAGGAGCCCGAGGGCTGAGGGAGAGGTAGGAAGGGGAGGGGACAGTAATGGCTAACAGAATTGTGAGAATTCAATGTTCATGCTTGTTTTGCCCCTTTTCTATGATTGTGTGTGTGTGAGTGAGTTCATACTACACCTCTGAATATATAAAGTGGAATAATGCCTTTGAACGAAAGAGACCACAAACAGTGGTGACCACTGCCCAGCCCATCACTTGTACTGACCTCCCCACCATCGAAGGGATCAGCAGGAGTCGCTGCCTCAAAAAGGCAGCCAGCATCATCACATCACACTGGCCACGCTCTCATCTCACTCCTGCCATTGGGAATACTGAAAACTGTAACGTCCAGGTTCAGGACCAACGTCTTACGAACAACCATCTGGTTCTTGAACACTACACAACATTAATATCAACTGAACTGTGGACTGGTTTGGTTGCATTTTGGGGATTTATTGCATTAGTAATGTGGTTATCTATCTATATATTACTAAAACTCTCATCTTGTTTGTGATTCTGCGTGCGTGTGTGCGTAAGTGCTCCCGGAGCTACGCCAAAACAGTGCACGATAGAGCTACATTTTTTTATCTTTACAAAATCCAGTTTGATGTTGAAGTTGCAGTGGCAGTTAGCAGCGTATGATGTCACAATGGGATCTCATTTACATAAACTGCCCCTCACCTGTGTTCCACCCAGGGCAATGAGAGATTTGTTACATTGTTGTAAGAGGAAGGAAGTGGGGGAGGGGAGGAGGAGAAATTTAAACATTATGTTTATTGGGGGGAGTGGGAAGGAGAGATGTGAGGAGTGGGGGAGCAGGGAGATAGAGGGAGAGGAGGGGGGTAGAGAGGGGAGAGGGATTGTGGAGGGAGGGAGTGACTGAGTGTAGAGGGAAGTTGAGGGAGGGAGAGGTGAGGGAGAGGTGAGGGAGGGAGTGGAGGAGGAGAGGGGAGAGAAGGAGATGGGTGAAGAGGAGGGAGAGGGAGTGTTGGGGGATGAGGGGGAATTGAGGAGGATAGGGGTAGGAAGAGGGGTAGCGAGGCGCAATTGGGGGAGGGTTGCCGTGACTCGTGTCACAATGGGGATCTCTGACGACACAACGGGAACCCGTCAGCCGCACCTGCGCAATTGGGCGCTATGGATGAGTGGTGGAATATTGCGTTTGGGGACCGACCCTCCCGTGCGACAGGGACCCAATGGGTCCCACTTGATCTAGTTAATGTATTAAATTTTAGTTTATGATATATTACAGAATATAGAGCATAGAACAGTACAGCAGAGGAACAGGCCCTGTGACCCATAATTTCTGTGCCAAACATGATGTCACTGCCAATTCCAACATGATGTCAACTTCTCTCCAGAGATGCTGCCTGTCCCGCTGAGTTACTCCAGCATTTTGTGTCCATCTTCGGTTTAAACCAGCATCAGCAGTTCCTTCCTACACATGATGTCAGCACCAACGTGCAGTCTCTGAAGAACAGGAAGTTCGGCATGTCACCAACAACTCTCACCAACTTCTCCAGATGCGCCGTGGAGACCATTTTATCGGGATGGGTCACGGCTTGGTTTGGGAACGGCTCCGTCCGCAGCCAGAAGGAATTGCAGAGAGTTGTGGACGCGGCAGCCCAGACCATTGACTCCATCTACACCTCACGCTGTCCAGGCAAGGCCAGCAGCATAATCAAGGACCAGTCTCACCCCGGTCACTCCCTCTTCTCCCCTCTCGCACACCTCCAGATTCAGGGACAGTTTCTTCCCAGCTGTT